>NW_024538316.1:0-9867 GCF_016628075.1 Suillus paluster
GCGATCCAGCTACCAAGGTAAACTTTTGGCCCAGTTTGCCCGCCAGTTACCTTATGACAGATTTCAGAACTTCATTTCAAAACCAAAGGATCACATTTTATATTGGCTGAAGAAGTTGGATGTCAGTCATTGTGACTGTACATTTTCAAATGAGGAACACAATTCAGTCATCATTCCCAACAATATTGTCTAGTTGGTTAAAACCATGCAGGTGCACTACATGACCTATGACATGAGGCATGAATATGATACCTGTTAAGACCGTGCTCAGGGATAAAGTGGAGTCTGAGGGGCTTGGCTTCTGCTCGTACGCTGCACCCCTTACCCGAGTACGTGCCCCTAATTTCAGAATGTAGTCCAACACGAGTTCTATGAGTTCCGACAGGACATCGGAATAGGGGTCCTCTAAAGGAGGACCGATGGACTACTAGGTGAGCACAGGAAAGGTGGGCGGGGGTTGTTCCGCCCGACAGGAGGGAGGCGGGAGACTACTGTGGTCGGAACCAACAGTAGAAGTGGAGTGGAAGGGACTGCTTGGATGAAGTCCAAAGCAGAGCAGAATGGAGGGGACGGATGCAAGAGTGCAGGGTTTAGTTCCGATGCACGGGAAGTTGGATGAGGAGGAACGGGGGAAGGGAATGGGGAAACAGGGAAGGAGAGGAACGGAGGAGGAACGGAGGAACGGAGGAACGGAGGAACGGACGGAGGAAAGAGGAACGGAGGAAGGGAGGAACGGAGGAGGAACGGAGGAACGGAGGAACGGAGGAACGGAGGAACGGAGGAACGGAGGAACGGAGGAACGGAGGAACGGAGGAACGGAGGAACGGAGGAACGGAGGAACGGAGGAACGGAGGAACGCCAACCTAGGGAGTCAATCCTCTAGGCTGGCTAACAGGAGTTGACTAGGATCAGGCCCAAGTCAAAGAACAAGAGAAGGGCTTAGAAAAGGTAATATTTCAGACTGAGTATCTACAGACAAATGTACATATTATATACTCTAAGTGATGAGCATAGCATAGGCAGAAGGCTATGTGCTGAGTGTACAGGATTACAATAGAATGACTGAGACATACAAGAATAAGGCTCGGGGAACAGTATGTACGCGACAGATCAGAATCGCTAGGGTATAGGGATTACCGGTGATCCGAAAAGCAGAACTATGATACTAAATGGGGATAGGACCAGTCAGTCTAGGAGGGGACTGGTGTGAGGCGGTTGGACGACTAATAGTTGGGTGGGACAAGACAAGCGGAAACCGAGCGGGTTGGAAAAGTGGAGGGAGTAGGAGTAGGATTGGGCGGAGGAGCGGAACCCCAGATAGGGTCGGATGAAGGGGTTATGGTGTCGGAGGACATAGGGGTAGGTGTCAGAAAAGTGGAACTGGGTCGGGCAGAGGTAGCAGGGCTAATCCTGCTGAGATGCACTTGTGCATTGTTGGGGAAGGAGGGATGGAGTGGATGGGGAAAACAGGGGGTTGGACCAGGGGTGGGGATGTTCACAGGTGGTATTGGAGGTGCTTGGATCCGGTATATGACAATACCATCAACCCCAAAACCAATGCAGATATTATGGTGCTCTCAGGAGAAACCTCACCTAGCCACCCATATTGGTATGCTCGTGTACTGGGTATTTACCATATAGATATGTGTGTCATATCTCGTACCTCCAGACCCGGAATTCCAGATCTATTCCATTAAAGTCTGGTTCTCCATCCTGCTATTCCGCCTGGTGCTCCACCCTCATCTCCACACTCACCCCTAACTCCTTTTAGAATAGCTATTGCTCTGGTTACCAGTTATGTCCTTTTCCACTATGCTTACTGATCCGTCCATTCTTACTTCATTTCCGACCTCACTGCTTTGATCCATTACACTTACTAATAGACTTTCCACATGCTTTGTACATAGCCCTTACCTTTGCTGACTGATTTACTTACAAGATACCTACAGTATATAAACTCCTGTAATACTCTGGAACTCCTCAGTTTGAATATCATCTTAGTTCTGCTCATTCCTGCTTCTCCAGACTTGAGTCTCAGCTCTTGTCCATCTCTGAGTCTTAGGGGTTAAACCTTAGGACTAAATCTCTGGCTCTACCTTGGGGGTAGTCTAACCTCTGTTCTGTTTATACTCCGGACTTCTGTAGTAGCCTTACTCCGTCCCCACATAAGCCTTCCGGAGTTCCGCTGAACTCCACCGACACTAGTCCTCTGGAACTCCCCGGACTTCCATCGGACTTCCCCTCTGTCCCCCGGAAATTAAAGGGCACATACTCGGGTAAGGGGTGCAGTGCACGAGCTGAAGCCGAAGCCCTTTGAGTAACCTCCCCTTTGAGCACAACCTTAACAATGTGGCTCAAAGGTAGTCAAACCGAGAAACAGCACTTCACAGTCCTCCATGTCAGTGGCTCACACCATTGATATTGTCAGACCATCAGTCAGGCATACAGTGTGCTCGCCTGCCCAAATTGACCTTTGTGGAAGAGTTGGACTATGACACATTTGGATTCCTTGATCCAGGCCAAGTGATTCGAGGAACTCATTTGATTCCCGCATTTGTTTCAGGGCGTGGTGTAACCTCACTACACCATGGAAACTCATTGACATGAGCCAAGGATGAACTAGATGACTGGAAAGAGTTTTATGTTGGGATGTGAGTGCAGCATGTCTCCTCGTGACTTAACAACTCTGATTTGTTGGAGCTAGTTTTGTTGATCATGATATGTTCATCTGTTACTGTTAAAGTCGTGCTCAAGGGAAAGGTTACTCAAAGGGCTTCGGCTTCAGCTCGTGCGCTGCGCCCCTTACCTGAGTATGTGCCCTTTAATTTCCGAGAGGCAGAGGGGAAGTCCGGAGGTTAGACGTAGGAGGAGTTCAGCAGAACTCCAGAAGGCTAGGAGAGAATAGAGTAAGGCTACTGCAGACAAGTCCAGAGTAGAAACAGAACAGAGTTTAGACTACCATAAGGTAGAACCGGAGATTTAGTCCTAAGGTTTTAACCCTAAGACTCGGAGGTAGACAAGAGGTTAGACTCAAATCCGGAGAAGCAGGAGTGAGCAGAACTAAGATGATATTCGAACTAAGGAGTACCGGAGTACTACAGGAGTCTATATACTGTAGGTATCATGTAAGTAAATCAGTCAGCAAGGTACAGGCTATGTATGAAGCATGTGGAAAGTCTATTAGTAAGTGTATAACAGATCAAAGCAGTGAAGTCAGAGATGAAGTACAAACAGACGGATCAGTAAGCATAGCGGAAAGAACATAACCGGTAGCCGGAGAACAGTTATTCTAAAAGGTGATAGGAGTGAGCCCAGAGATGAAAGTGGAGCGCCAGACAGAGAATAGGGTGAGGGAAGCGGACTTTTGTAGGGGAGATCTGGAATTCCAGACCCGGAGGTACAGGATATGACAGTTACACTGACTTAGGCATAGGGCACCCAGTAGCCTTGAGGAGGATAGTTAGAGACTGTTCTACCCTCGAGTCAGCGACAATACCAGTGGAAGGTGATAGTATGGACATTGACCAACAGATAGATGTTGATCTTCAACTTGACTTGGAAGGCGAGGAGGACATGCAGTCCAAATTGGAAGACAAACATGACCTTGGCTGCAACGGTATTGAGGGAGGGGAGTGGGACGAGTCAGCACCTGCAGTTGAGTCGGATGATGACCTCTCTTTTTGAGATGATCAGTGGCATTAGTACTAGTAACTGTGTCAAACTATACCATCAATGCCGTGACTCAGACTATCCAACTTGAATAATGATCATTAACTTTACTTTTTGAAATTAGGCCAACCTGTCCTTCATTCGTGCAACAGCCATGAGCAACAACTTAGTTTCTCTTGACCTGTGAGACCTCCAACATTACGACTCAAGTCTGATAATGGGCTCGCAGGTTGAATACCATGACTCCCTCTGAGTCAGGCGTACTACAGCAACATACTTGTGTCTCTAAGGTTCCCAACAGTCCAACATGTCTCTGGTAAGTTCAGATATTCATGTATTCCCCAGATATGTTATTACCATCAACTGACTGACTTGGAACATGTCATGGCACATGCCAGGACACCAAACTTGACAGCAATCATGACTTGGTTCACTGATGGAAGTTGTTTATGTGGCAAGATATCACCCTCTCTGGTCCAACATTTATCGCTTTGGTGGCATGGGTGCGTCATACTGATATTCTGAAGTGTCTGCATCGACGAAATCACAATGCACTTTAGGCTCCTCGATCACAGGCTATGTATAACTTCTTCACCCTTACCTTTCCTCTCAGACCCTCCACGAAACCCACATACCTGTGTGGCTCTAGCATCATTTGCACATTGGTCTTGCGCAGTAGGCAGTGCCTTTAATCAGAGCTCCTCATACTTTATGAACCTTTGAGTGAGTGATTGAACTTAAATTCGAGGAGCGCAGATTGTCAATACTGTACTTTATCTAGCTGACCTCGATGTCAAGACCCGCCCAATTTTGTTGATTGTTCTTTGGTCACTGCATGAATCTCACAGTCCATGCATTCAAGTTATTATGGGTCTCAGGGCGCAGGACCCTATTCCTGACTGGGTTTCACACATCACTCTAGTTTTGCTCATCATGGTGATGGGCGAAACTATCCTGACAGGTATAGACAGAATCATGTCCAAGCACGTGGATCATCACGCAAAAGAAGCTGAGTACTGACTCAGTCATATCTACAGGTGGCCTTGATCATGGAAAGCCAGTAGTCGACATAAAGCACTTGCACAAGACACATGATGAAACAACTGAGATGTCATCAGTGATTCCTTGTGGTATCATTGGTGATAACATTAACAGGTTTGTTGACACCAGCTACTCATGACCATGAATGCTTTGAACTGTACCCAGGGATCACACAGAAGTATGCATTCTCATTTTTCGCCATTGTGGTGTCTGATCATAGTTCGACCCAAGAAGTTATACCAGGGTTCTTCTTGGCCATTTACTTCTTGTTTTTGCCAAAGCACCCCTTTTCCTTGGCATCAATGAAAACTTCTTATATCAGCCTGAGGATGGTATAAGCAATGCGAGCTCACTGTGAGGTTGAACAACTCATTATCATTTGTGGAGGCGTTCTCAGCACTAGGTTTGTGCATAAATTTCTCCTCTGTTCACCAGTTCACTGATGAGTCTGGTATACTTACAGGTACTACTACTAGTAGGTGTGCAGGCATCACTACTTCATACCACACAACAGCCTACCAAATAAAATTATCCTTCAAGTTCACCAGATGCACATTCAGTGGCACCTGTGGCATTACTAATGCCATCCCCAGCGGGTGGCTTCCGAGTTACCACAGGAATATGAAGAACTTGTTCTGTCTAACTAAACCTTCAGGGGTCTACTCGGAGCATGTCGCAATGAAGTTCTTACTCCTAATTGAATGGACCATCTGATCTGAAAATGTCTCAACTAGATCTTACTAATGTTTCATCCTCCACGTGCTGATGCAGGTGATAGGCTGCCAGTGGCAGCCCTGGGCCAGTGGGTGATTCTATAGCTGCCCGTGACCATGACTGACGTCTCTCAGGCTGGTAGCACTTAGTCACTTGGTCCCCGTGAGTTACATCACAATGGGCCAGGCTTACCACAACCCCAAAATTCAAATGTTTGTTGGTTCCGATTTGGCATTTGTTTTGCCTACCAGGTAATTAACATCTCCCAATTGGGGTCTCTGTTTCTTCCCCATCAAGGTTCCTCATTGTATTACATATGGTAAATGGTAAGGTAGAGGTCATGCGAATTCAACGAACATCACATGATGTGACCATAGTGTGACATGCTTATGAGATGACAATGCCGGAGCGGCAAATACTATGTGGAGTCACAATTATGAGAGCAGTGCAGTAAGTAGACAAAATGATGGTAGGTAGCAGATACTGTATGTACTAGTGTGATATGTACTGTATATAGATCATGGATAACATATTACCTTGAATTGGAGGCCATTAAGCCTTCGGGAGGACCCAATGTCCTCAATACTTCTTTACAGCCCATGCTGCTTGAGCTCCATTAAGGTCATGCTTATAAGCAGCAATGAATCTGTAGGATTGCATAGCAAATCTGTTTCAAGGAAAGAAGGAATAAGACAAATGAAGAATCCAGGCACAAAAACCACTCACCGACGCATAGTTGACAGTGGTATCGAAGCCAGCGCAGCCACCACATTTTGCTCAAGATCTGCCTCTTTTGAAGAGGGGGGATTGAGCCGATAAACCCTCTTTGCATATCCCCAACACATCTCAATAAAATTTAGTTCACAATGAAATTTTGGCAAAAAGATCACTGAGAAGCCTCGTGCATGACATGTGGTTTCCAAAAGGGATTTAACATTGATGAAGTTGGGCTCATTGAAAAGGATTCGGCGACAACAGCAATCCTTTTGGCCTGCCTTGCATTTGAATCCTTTGCACTCCGCTAGAAGACCCTTTGTGTCATATCCTCGTTCTTGCAAGATTTGTTACATCCCTTTGAACCATCCAGCTTGTGGGGTGACCTTTGGGAAATAAAGAGCTGTGGTAGTACCATTATGAAGGCATCCAGGAGCCATTGGAATTTTCTTTTTGCTGGGTTTGCCATCAGAGTGCATAAGTGCTTTCCGTTGTCATCGGTTACGGTCAATCTATGCCCCATGTTTTCGATGGTTTTTTTGGCATATGTCGGGCAGATAGTGCATCGGTCAGCACGTTTCACATGTGGCATTATCAAAGACCAAGATATGGTCTTCATTTTGATAATGTTTTTCAAGAATATTCATTGCATGGGCAGCATGCTTTAGAATTTCATTGCTGGAATAATATCCATCGCACGATTTTCCTTCCTTGAAAAGAACCTGTGCACTTTCTTTTCCATCTGAGGACTGAAGGAAGCATAATCTTGCTGAGACAAGTGTGCAACCATCAGCGAAGCACCTTCCCCTTTTGGCTGGGGTTAGAGCATCTTCTTTGATATGCTCCCATCAAACTTTGCGGTGATCATTTGCATAGAATGTTGATTCATTGTGGAACCAAACAAACCAATATGGCGGGTAGGTTCTGGGAGGGGGGGGGAGTTGTCGCATGTGAGATCATCTTGTTTCCATGTTTGTAGACGTGACTCGATGCTTCCCCATGCAGGCAGAAATACATTTTGGTGATAATGGACAACATCGTCACGTTAATGACCATCAAAATACTGCCCCCCCTCTTCTCTTTTTTCCACCGATAACCCAATTTCTGAGCCCCTGCTGAGCAGTGCTTACAGAGATCAATTTCTTGAAACCATGGCATTCCGCACAATGGGATCATCAAGATAATGTACAATATCCAGTGCACAAATATATTTCCCCAAACTCTGCAGGTGCAATTTGATTTTGGCTGCTAGTTCCTCGTCTTCGATGCGTGAGATTGCGTGGTTTTGCTGGTGTAGAGGTAAATTTTTTCGATCTTGGATATATGCCTTTGTCCATCAACAGAGGCAGCGCGCGAGATATTCACCTCTTTCAAGTAGATTTGCAGTTTGCAGGGCTGCCTTGCCCCAGTTTGAAATGTTATTGAGGTCGGTAAATAGGACAAGGAAGTCTTTCATTGACCGAAGACATTCTTCAAGGACAGGGCTGAGTTTAGGGTGTAGATAGCCTGTCTTATCCTTCCTCTTGGGTTTGAGCAGGTTTGGAGGTCCACTAATGCTTTTTTTGCAGCCTCAATGGTTGGGGGCAGCGCAGTTCCCAACAGTAGTCTCGCGTGCCCACCTTAACCATCGTCATTACTCTCATCACCATCACCACTATTAGAATCGGTCTCCAACTCATCATCATTGGATGTAGCACCTGGGCCATGAGAACTAAGCCTCTGGACAGGTGTCATATACCTGATCCGACCGCTCCGATATTGATATCCACTCCGCTTTCCGACCCCCTCCGCTCCGTCCAATCACAAGTCCGCATTCCGCCCCTACACTTCCACTTGACCGCTCAACCGGTCCCCTTCTATAACATCTCCATTCAACTGGACTTCTTTCCCCTTTTAGATATATACTTTCCCCTTCAGTACATAGACCCTTGCTTCCGGATCACTGGTAATTCCTATTACCGCCTGATCACTGATCCGACGTGTACATATTGATATCCGCTCCGACTTATGACTTCGCCTGGGTAAAACACTTACAAACTATATCCTTGGTACATAGCTTTACAACATAGTTATCCTGATCACTGCCTCATACATAGAAGTATATAACATATCATGTACTTAGATTTTCCTCAGTCTTAATATTACTTGTCTTCTCACAGTTACCTCTTGTGAGAATTCTCAGTAGGACCTTGCCTCCTGTGGACACAAGTCTCAACTTGTTGTCACCTCCGACCCTCCAACCCTCCGCTCCAACTTAGAGCCGTGCTCTAAGTGCTCCTCTTAATTCTCCGCCCCTACCAATATTCCCCTTATCCCTTTCCCCATCCTCCACATTATCCTCCGCCTTCCCCGCTCCTACCAAACCTTCCCCCTGCTCCTATCCACCCTCTGCATCACTCCCCGCCTTCTCCGCTCTGCTCCTAGTCGGCTTGCTGCTAGCAGCTCTTACTCCCTGACCTCAAAGCGGACCAAAGCGGTCCACTTGTCCTATCGTCAGACAATGTCGGACCTGCTCCAAATTTGGGGCACGTACTTGGCTAAGGGCACAGTGCAAGAGCTGAAGCCAACCTCAACCCCTCTGCTTCCTGAGCCGGCACGGTACCTAACAACAGGCTGGTAATGCTTCAAACTCGAACTGAGGTGGATCCGTCAAGTTCTGTCGCCACCGTATCCCACATATGGCAATGAGATCTTTGTCTTCATCAAAGACTTCCTCGCACAAAACTGGGTGGTGTCGCAGGCTGCCAGGTACGTGACAGTGCACATGTATGTACTAGCCAACATGATTTTCTTCGATGCTAGGATTGGCTGCCTCAGTGCGATGATCAGACCTAAGTAAGAGAGCAGGTGGCTCGTTGTTATCAGAGGTTGGTCTGACATGATCCCTAAACCAGTGCCACGGCTCAGAAATGACCTCAGCTTTCACAGGTAACATGGGAGCCAGTTTATTTTGAGGGTAAGGCTTCTCATTTTCATTGGTAACAACAGTATTGATAGATGTTCTCTATTCCCAAGCAGACAGTCAATGTTTTGCCACTAAGAACAAAACAGAATACTCACATTTTCCTTCTGTGAGCCCCCAGCCTCATCTCGGTCTCATCTTGCCCTCTTTGACTGATGTGCAGCTGCAGCATTGTCAATCTGTGCCTCGCGACAACATTTCTGCCTCCCCATGGGTTCACGACTCGGAACTTCAGCTTGTGCAACAGACGGTGGCACCCAGCATTGAATTTCCGTCAGACTTCAAACTCGTTTTTCACATATAATCGACCCTACAGAAAGCTCTCAAAATTCAAAATCTTTTCACCATCTCCACGCAGTACTGATTTACTCTATAGATAAAGTTTACACTTGCTTTCCCCATATTTTGCATAAATTACTTTTATGCTTCCTGGCCCTGTTGGATTGATTTTGAATTTCTCAACCTCGTCACTCTAATGTAACACTGGGCACGTGATGTTTGTTGAATTCGCAAGACCTCTACCTTACCGTAAGTATAATTAGGTCTCTCACCATGACTAAACCTCATCATTGACAACTCCAATATGTTCAGTTGCCAGTTCTGGGTGAGTGATACTTACACATCATCATTATTTGCCCAGATTAACAGTAGTACTCATCTCACCAATTTGAGCCTTCACCGTTTCGATAAAAGTCGGATACAGTGAGTGTTGTTGCCAAGCCTGTCACATACTGCACCCCTAGAATGGTCAACTCATTCCTTTTACT
>NW_024538317.1:0-9850 GCF_016628075.1 Suillus paluster
TCGTGCCAAGATATACTTCTCATATACTTTTCCAACCTTGGTGTTTTGGTAAGTTCGATCACTAGTACAGTATCAAGAACGTTCTGGTTGCCAAAGAGCATAGCGAAGACCGCCAGGGTACCACTTGGCATGCAAAAAATTGACGACAAGTTCCCTGCATCAGCTCACACACTCCTTATAGGTGTGTCTCTTCAGAACGTACCTCCGGTGCCATGTGCAATCGCTGGGCTGTGTTAGATAATCATCATTGCGGTGTGTTTCCTGATTATCAACAACCAGTACAAGAAGCAGAAGGTGGTGCTTGATCAAGTTAATTTTTGTTCCAGTAGAGGCGACCGAACTCGAGTTGGAATCGAATCACGAGTGTGTGTACTTTGAAGCTTGAAGTTTGAGAGCAAACTACTAGTCCAACGACCATCCAGTCTAAGTGCCAGGTCTAGCCTAGTAGGAAGTTCAATTGTCACGGTTGATCGGTAGAGTACTTATAGTCACATGTACTACATATATAAGTAGTTACCTAGTAGTAGGCTCCTTAAATAAAGTTTATAATTATGGAACACCGTTAGACAGCCTTAGACCTCGACGTGCACGACAACTTCAGCATGTCCACCACGTCCTCGCTGGCAGGTGACCTCGCGAAGCTTACGGTTCCCCAGCTCAAAGCGTTGTGCAAAGAACGCCGCATTGTCGGGTATTCAAAACTCGGAAAAGCTGCTCTCCTCCAGAAATTAACCGATAATAATGTCCACAACCCTCAGCCCGCGATTCCGATCCAGGCAATATCGACATCAGAAATAACAGTACCAGTTGAACACACAGGCCACCCAGCTTCAAGCCTAGCTCCTGCACTCTCGATTGGAGTTACAAGTTTTCTCGATCCCACTCACGATACACAGACAGCACACAAAGACTCAACCCCTAATACATCTGCAAAACTATTTCCCCAGCCCAAAACACTGCCGGCGTCTTGTATAGTGGGTCCCTCAGCTGCCACTGTCCGTCATTCATCAACAACAGTTGTCGCTGCATCAAGCCCTGACGTCCAGGCTCCCGACGAGAACCATGGCACGAAACGACCCCGCGTCTCTGCTATCTTTAAGTCTGCAAAAAGGCAAAAGCCTTCTCCTGTAAATGCTGCATCTATCCGGGATGCCGACTCCTCGACCTCCACGACTCAGCCATCCACGTCTGCTGGAACCCTCAAATTGCATACTGGTCTGATATCTGTCACCGAATCGGCGGCTGAGGGTCTTCCACGCAACTCGAGCGTCTCTTCAAAAGCAGTACCTATCGTGGCTCAGCTTCGAGATGCCCAGCTCGTCCAGAAAGAGTCCACAACAAACCGTCAAGGCCGATTCAAACCTCTCGTTTTCACAAGGATTCCGATTGTGGCTAGTACTCCAGTAATTTCGCAGAAAGCCACTGCCCTCAACGACCACTCGGCCGACGAAACTACTTGCACACCCTCAGATACCTTTAGCTTTGAGGCCGCCCCCCTTTCGACACCATCCTTCGTGAACATCACATTTCCGCCTAAGCTATCCGACAGGAAACAGGTTCAAAGATGGGCAATAATCCTAGCTGCGCTCTCTGATCAAGATCGTCATATTTGCGTCCTAGTTTCTCGGGCATTTCGCTATGCAGGTAACATGACGCTGGGTATCCGGAGGTCTTGCATGGAAATGCCTAACGACGTTTCCATCCAGTATACCTTTCTGCCGCGCATATACTCACTCAGAAGTATCACGGTCACCGTCTAAACCAAATAATGAAGCGCTTCCCGCAGAACACGACGAACATGTGGCCCTACCTGCGTCAGCGTCAGAACGAAGTGGCTTTCCGGAGACAGACATTCCAAAATTCTTTTGTTGGAAGATACAATTCTTCGCCGTGGATCGACCCTCTATCTGCACGCATCTGGGCGAGCCCAGATGACGAGAAGCAGGTGGTCATCGCGCTGAGGTATGTTGTTTTTGATGGCGGACAGAGCACAGTTGAGCATTAGGTTCAGATTTGTCCTCACAAGGCTTTGGTTTACGCTCTCTACCGGGACGAATGGGCGAGATCCATCGGCATGGCTAAAAGATACTGTGGAAGATGCCCAAGAAGTTGTCAAAGGTGAGATTTGGGCGATCACCATTCGAGACGGCAATTCGCTATCCGAGTTCTACGTACTGGAATCCACTTGCGAAGTCATCGGCAGGGCATTCAACGCTCCTCAACTTGAAATCTACTCCTCTGGTTTGCGCGCCGACTGGTCAGAATACATCTCGTCTTGCACTGGTGCTTCTGTGGAGCCTCGTAACTTGATCTCGGAACACCTCCGTTGGGCGAACTACGAGGAATATGACCGAGGAATAAGCAGGCATTGGTTGCGTCGTATTTTTGGTGAAGGCGATGTTGGCTTAGCGAAAAAGGTGGTTGCTGAGCGATATGTCATGGCATGTGTGGTCGCCAACAGGTGATCTTCTGAATGCGATTGTTCGCTTTGGAACACTGTATTGACAATTGACGAACAGCATCAGTGGTCGGTGGATGTCCTCTAACCAGATGGCGCAAGAGTTTGCAGGTCTGCCGTCTCAATCGACTCTCGTCACTACCAGAGGGAGAACACCGAAGATCAATCTTTACCTACCAGCGTAAGCACTGCACTCGTACTTTGACTCAGTGCTCTCAATACTCCTTCGTAGCCATCATCATGTTGAAAGTGTTCACTTTACCACACCAAAAGGCGTGCCATTGCACCCGGCTCTTGCCGTCATGCAGACCCCAGCAAGGGAGTACATCATCTTGAAGGACAACGGAATGCAGGTTGGATGCGAAGAAGATGGTGTCGCCGAGGTGTGGATGCAGGTCCTTGGATGCGACAACAATGGCATAGTGGTTGCGTGTTCCAAATGAGTCATGATGCATCCCAGATACTTGGAATAATTCGAGGTCATTGAAAATCCGAATGACAATGACCGCGTTTGATTTCAAGTACATATGAATCATGGTATTATCTTCGTGCAAAATTCAAGCGAAACAGTCAGAAATCCCCATCATGTCGAACTTCAAGCTTTATCCTGGGACTTGATCTAATATAGAAGGAACCCTACGGTCGCGAGCCCTCCGACTTGAATTTCGTGTTCCCGGTCCCCTCCTGCCAAGCCCTTCCTTTTGTTCCATGCATCAACACGGACTTTTCCGGACGCTGGAGTGCGATAGGCATACAGCAATGCTCGAGCGTCTAGATTGAATATCTCCTGCAGCACATGAAATACCGCCAAATTTTATCATTCGCCGTCATCGATACTATTCCCCCCGATCACGCGCGCCCCGCCAAACTCTGTTACGACCCTGTAGCGGCTGACAGGGATTTAATCGACCATCCCCTTTCACAATAGGTGTATCATGCTCCTGCTAGGGGGCAGATCTGCGCCCATTTAACAACACCACGCGGACTAGCTACTCGAAAACCGACGTACTACGTCCGCGTTCGTACCTCTTACGCTCAGTCTGCGCTCGTTCGCCGATGTGACGTATAAGATCGCCCTTTCTGCAAGAAATTACTTTTGACTTTGACATTCCGCTGACATTTTTCCATCTTTTCTCCGCGTGGTACCGTTTGCTTATCAGTATCCATCACGCCGATGTTTCGTCAACTTTGTTTCCTCTTATCACTCGCCAATTTTACCAGCTCAAACGAACTTTGACAGTTACGCAAGGTCCGCAAAATCTCCACGACATTCTTGCGAGGTTCCGTAAGAACAATCGACTCTCGACACCACCGATTACGCTGACTTCACTGATTACAATGAACATCGACGATTCCCCGGTCTAGCATAAGTCCCGGAGACTGCTTATGCACCTTCCTGTGTGTCCGTACTCCGGAATGCACTTGCTTCGATCCCGTCTCCAACTGCGTAGTTTTTAAGTAAAATTTAACTTCCTGTGCCATCACCCCGTCGGGTTAATCATTTAGTGTGACGTGACCATTTGTGACGTCACGCAAGGATCTGTCACGGTCCTACTCCCAACAACTGTACAGACTCGGTGTAAAGAAAACTTTTACATGCATACATAAAATTCTACATTACACCGTGTAGTTTTACCATGTCGATCTCGCCTGCAGCACCAGGAAGCCCAATAGCAGCGAAAGATAAAGGAAAACAGAAGGCTACACAAAATGACTTCATCTCTTTCGACGACCTGGCGTCGGAAAGCTCTTCACAGTCAAGCTCTAGCTCAGATACATCTTCCGATAGCGACTCAGATTCGGACTCGGATGATGAAGAAATTACTCAAGAATACTTGCAGTCTCTTTTGGACAAAGCAAAATCGAATGCTCGAGAGTCAGCTAACTTGAAAAAGGCACTCCGAGGAAATGCGTTCGGTGCTGGAGAAGACATTATCAAGCTTGGTGACGATTCGGAGAGGTACTGCATATTATGAAGGATGTTGTTTCATTGTTTTTCTGAATTGCACTGCAGGCCATTGCCACCATTGGATCCTGGAGAACTTCCGCCTGCATATTTTGAATTTGTGAAAGGTCGACGTGACGCCCCAGCGACTGTACGAGACCCAGACATACAGCGTGCAGAAGCAGCTACCTCTGGAACCGTTATTCCTGCACCCCCTCCAAAACCAATGCTTACCGGCAAAATGTCAACTAAAAAACAGCGAAAAACTGTAAGTTCACAAGTATGATCCTATCAAGTGAAGGACTCACGGACGTGTATTCTTCCAGATGAGAAATCAAACTGCTGGTCCAAGCTGGTTTGACCTTCCGGCACCTGCTGAAGCTGATTTGCCCCGATTGCACCGCGAAGTAGAAGCTCTCCGCCTGCGCAATCAACTAGATCCCAAGCGCTTCTACCGTAAAGACGACGGCGATGGTAAAGGTATTAAAGGACTTCCAAAACACTTCGCTGTATGTTTCTGAGATCATCTATAATATCACACATTGGGCTTACTTTCCCATAGATCGGCACGATTGTCACTACGAACACACCATTCGGCACAGCAAGCACGGATAACCTTCCTCGCGCACATCGCAAGAGGACTTTGGTCGATGAGTTGGTCGACGACGCGGAAGCACGACGATATGCGAAGAGGAAGTTTGAGGATCTGCAGGCCGTGAGGGGCGCGAGAGGGAAGAATACCTTACACCAAAAGAAAGCGTTGCGCAAACCGAAGTGGTGATTCTGAAGAAGCACGCACTTCTCACCCAGTCAGGCCAGTTGCTCATCAGGTAACACGCAACCTGTATACGACCAGTGACGTGATTAGTCGAAGCGTTGCCTTTTGCCTGCAAGGTCCGTTTCCCCAGCAAACCCAAGAACACCGATACGAATTACTTGTGCTAGTCGGTTGACGCGGCCTGTGGGGCATCACTATAACTTGCACTGATAGCCTGACTATGTCTGACGAATATTTTGTAAACTCTAACGATGCGAACACACAGGTTTGGTTCAGAAGACTCATTACCTCTACTTATTTTTTTGATGGAACGATGTAACCAGCTAGCAACTGACGAAGTCAGCCCTAGAAGATAAGTACGTTAGGGGTCACGGGGGTTTCACCCATGCCGGTATTGAGATATAGTCACCTAGGGGAAATACTTTATGTACGATTGCATCAGTGCCTTCATGGAATCATCTATGTCGTCCGGGAGGACGCCGAGACACCATACCATACCCAAGGCTACCTCTACTTATACCATATACATAGTAACTATTAGTACTGCATGCATGCAAGGGTAGAGCCTGACTATTTCATTGCCTTCCGGGGGTTCAAGCTATGCAGTCATAAGAAGTTCGCTCGAATTCAGCTTGGAAACGTGGGTCATGGCAAGGGGTTCGCCGAGTCTGCGCCCATTTTCCCTCAGCTTGAATTTAATTCATTGTATGGGTCACGTGATTAGTAACCAGGAACAATAAGTACTTGATAAGCACACGGACAGGGGCGGACATTAACTGCTCATTGTTACAACATTCAAATGGTCTAAACTTCTCTCCCATGAGCAAGCGCTGTCTTAGTTCCTATAAAAAACAATGAATCCAAAACGCGTGTTTTTCTCTCGTCCTCGTCTTCGTCTTACTACCAGTACCCGTGGCGGCCGCGCCGCAAATTTTTCATTCGCTTTCACTGTCGCATTTTTCCCAACACTCTTTTGAATCATGGTGGCACTGTCAGTGCTCATCCGCCTTCCATTCATTGCACTTTCTTTTATCGCTCTTTCCCAAGCTTCCCCTTTGAGCTTCAAAATTGTATCTAACAGCCACATACGAAAACATTCGAACCTCAAATTACCACGCGGTCTTTCCAGTTCGTTTAAATCATCGTCCAGCATGACACCTATTTCTTCTGTCTCTGCAACCGCGACGACGACTTCTCAGGTGCCTACCGGGACAAGCTCTCCTACTGCATCATCGAAATATGTCATTGCGCACTTCATGGTCGGAAATGCGTACCCCTATACCGTGGATAATTGGCTCGCGGACGTTTTCCTTGCGCATTCCAGTGGAATCGACGGCTTCGCTTTGAACGTAGGAGTGGATGATTGGCAGCCTTCGCAGGTGGCCAATGCGTAGGTCCCATGATGCTCTTTACTGAGTAACAGACTTCTGATTCAGCCAATCAATAGTTACCAAGCAGCGCTCCAGTCTGGAACTGGGTTCAAACTTTTTCTGTCCTTTGATATGTCGTGAGTTGGTTATTCGTTTTCTTTTACCCAGCGAATCCTCATTCGTGTAGTTCTTTGCCTTGTAGCACAGCTGCCAACGCCGCCACTCTTCGTACTTATATAACAACTTACGCCGCACACCCTAATCAGCTACTTTACAATGGTCGCGTTTTTGCCTCAACTTTCTCTGGAGAAACTTGCACTTTTGGACAAGGATCTGTCGCTTCTGGATGGTCGACTCAATTTGTGCAACAACTGACAGGATCTTCCGCGGTTCATTTTGTGCCATCATTTTTCATCGATCCATCACAGTTCAATACCTACAGCAGTGTGATTGATGGCATGTTCAACGTAAGCTCCTCCAATATGGTATTCTGCATAAGTTTGAATATTCTCAGTGGAATTCCGCGTGGCCGACCCAAGTCACTACTTCATTCGTATCGTCCCTAGGTCTGCTTGGAGACATCGCTACTGGACAATCCTCCGCTGTCTCCTCAGCATTATCTGGCGTCATCGGATCAACAACTCCAGACGATACATACATCTCGAGTTTGACTGCAATGGGTGGCGGTCGAACGTACATGGCATCTGTATCTCCGTGGTTTTTCACCCATTACGGCCCGTCATCTTACAATAAAAATGTGGGTCATCCTTCCATCGCGCATGTTGCATACGCTCACAAAGCTGCTGTAGTGGATGTACTTCGGCGATGAGCACTTGTACGCTACTCGGTGGGAGTCGTTGATCAATATCCGCGACCAGGTGGATATAGTAGAAATCATCTCTTGGAATGATTTCGGAGAATCGCATTATATTGGTCCGATAGAGGGCGACCAACCCATGAGTCAAGCATGGGTTGATGGAAACGATCACACTGGTGCGCATTCACTGATCTATGCAGATGAGCCAACTTATGCTAACCCATGTACCCTAGGCTGGCTCAACCTGACGTCCTATTACGCATCAGCCTTCAAGACGGGAACGTACCCTACTCTGACCAAAGATCAACTCGTAATGTGGTCTCGTCCACATCCTGCGGCGGCTTCCGCTTCAAACGACCCGGTTGGAAAACCAACAAACTATCAAATTGTACGTGATTTGTTGATATGATATTGCGTATTCCACTGACGATGAATCCAGACCCAAGACAAGGTTTGGGCCGTAGTCCTGGCGACTTCTCCTGCTACAGTCGTGCTTTCCACCTCTTCTACCCAATCTCAAACTTTCAATGTTTCTGCTGGTGTTTCGAAGTTATCTGTGTCCATTCAACCTGGCGGGACCATGCATGGGACACTAACCCGAGGAGGGCAGACCGTTATTGACCTACAGGCAACGAACTTCACCTTTGAAGCTGAGCCAACGACATATAACTTCAATGCCCACGTTGTTGCCTCCCCGTAGTATTGGCACTTGTGGTTTTCAAAAAAGAATCATTGTAGTGATACCCAATTTATTCAAATTCGAGCACCTAGCATTATATAGCTGAGCTATTATACCTTTATCTTCTAGTCACCGTGTACGCTGGTGTATACCGTAGTGAAATCAAGTTGCCGACTTCGATAACCGCTCATGATTACATAACGACTTTTATGTCTGATGCATTCGAAAAGCATATACTTCGGCAACTTTCACCAAGACAGCCTGTCGCTTCATGGACCGTAAGCATAAGCGACGCAATCCCAAGGCGCGCCAATCCACAGCAGGCTCGAGGAAGAAGGGGAAGTCGCGTCATAAAAGCAACGGTGTGGTCCCTACAGCCGATGCACCTGATCCCAACGCTACGATCCTCGAATACAAGTCACTAGAAGATAAGGAGCGCGACAGAAAAGAGAGGCTCGTAAGAGAGGTCTGTCTGTGACATTCCCGAAGGTCAGGAGACGCTAATATTGGCCGAAGCTTGCAGCAGAGTCGGAATCCAAGGTATCGAGACAGAAGCGGAAAAGGCTGGAAAAGTATGTTGTGCGTCAATTTCCCTGATTTTCACAAAAGCTTGTACAACGGTTCCTGTAGGAGAAGAAACTAAGAAAAGAAGAGAGACTCGTGATTTTTGAGAAGCTAGCGTATGTAAAGCTCTCGCATTTTGTCGTCGCGTCCCCTCAGCAGTGTGTAGTCAGACGCAAGCTCAAACTTCAAGCCTCGATCTTCAGTCGTCATCTACTCTTGGAACAGGAGCCACCTCCACAGCTCGGGAACGCCAGGAGAAACTAGAAGACAAGGATGTACGCCGCGCCATGGAGGGTCAGCCCAATAAACGTCGACGGCGCCATAACGATTTCACGGTTCATGAACACGGAGATAGTGAAGGCGAATCTGACGCAATGGATGGAATTGACTTTGGTGAAAACGCTGATCAGACGCCAGTGCAATATGAGCACGAGGGTTCAGTGGCGAAGGAATTTGCGGCGGATCCTCCTACAACATCGACAGTCTCGCAGCCAGCCAGTGTATCCACTTTCGCGGTTGGCGGAGCCCTTAAACGCAATCCCGATGGTTCTGTCGTTGCACCCATAGTCGTGAATAAAAAAAGTGAAAAGGCTCGAATGGTATGTACGCCCTGGCCGAGAAACTTCCGAACTGATATTTTCTCTCAGAAGGCCTCCTTCCCGAGCTGGAAAAGAAGGGCACTCCCGACAACGGCTCCGGAAGAGGAATCAGACACATCCTTTGACAGTTCTGATTCGGCCTATGATTCTGACGAAGAAAAAGAAGATGGAGATGGGGAAATCTCGGCGGCAGGTTCAGATGATGACAGTGAGGCCGGCAATCCATATTCTAATGGGGAAGAAGAGCGTCCTTTTACCTGCCAAGAAACGCCTTGGATTCAAGGACTGGGCCGTCAAACAGCTAAACCTAGCGAAAGGCCATGATATCACTGAACGAACCCCATCGTCATCTTGAAATCGAGCATCCCGCTGCACCCCTGTCCAAAAAACGCAAGTTGATGTCGTCACAACTCGAATTCAATGCGCGGTCCCTGGGTGAAGACTTACAGCTCCCTTCCACCTCTTTTGCGGAATGTATGACAAAAACACAAGAGACTTTCTCTACTTTCTCTAAATCTTCTAGTTAAAGTCGGTGTCGTCATTCGACCCCTTGATATTCAGGAGTCCAGGATGCAGACTATACATTGCAGAAGAGCATCCCATTATGGAAGCCATAATGCTTAATCCGGTGGTAATCATC
>NW_024538318.1:0-9839 GCF_016628075.1 Suillus paluster
TAACCCAACTAACTCCTAAAATCATAGAACACATAATCACCACCATCGCTCTGCAGATAGAACAACTTACCTCAATGTCCTCTCTCTATCCCAATCCTTGGAAGAAGCCTTGAAAATCCATCAAATGATGATAAATGAGTAGACCTGGACCATGACATTAACGCAGCAGCGGAATCAAATTACAAATGCGACAGACACAATCTACAGTGCCATTGACAACTGCCACAACACTATCAGCTTCCTCTGCCCAGCACTCAAATCTACTCAAGAATGCCTCCACACTGTTTCCATGCAGCTCCTTACACAACAAGACCCCTCTGCACTCGCTACTTCAAAACCAGCACTGTTTAGCGAAATTACAACCTCCCACACCCCAGGTCAGATGAGGCACTTACCCACATCAAGAGGCTGCCCTCCAAACATCCAAATCTTCTCTCGGCAGCCCACCCCATTCCTATACTTGAATGGCGAGGACCAACAGCAAGTTCCTCCAATTGACGATGCCTTAGCTATAGATCAGCCATATGCGCTAGACAGATACTGCTAGACCCTATACCAGGAAACCTGTTATTCCCCCCTGACATCAGTCATGTTGACACCCTGAAGAAGATCAGTACTGCTCTCAAATCCACCTTCCCCCTAATGATAACGAAGGAAATATCAAAGCTCTGACGTGACTATGCAATGGGGGAATCATTCCAGAACTGGACAGCAAAGAATCAGTGCTCAGATTAAGACACAAGACCACCTGGACGGCATCCTCAAGGTGCTAGACTTCTCTGTACATTCAAAGATAGAACCTACACCCTAATAGCGCAATATGTACCGGTCAACATCCTCATCGAACAACCAGGTATCTTCTGCTTGGTAGAAAACAAGAACCGCCTCAAGAACAACTCACTCGCCTCCATGAGATGGATCAAACCCCCACACAAGCAATCCCCCACCCAAATGATGGTATTTGCACTACTCTAGGTAAACAACGCGACCACAGCTAACAAACTGATCAAAGATGGCCCTTATCAACCAACACCTAATCTGCGTCAAGAAAGACAAGAAAGAACCTATATGCTGCACCAAATGTCAATGACATGGGCACATTGCCTGCAACTGCAATGTTAGTAGGGATGTTGCAGCACCTGCACTGACAATCATCACACAGCCGACTGCCTGGCCTACAAAACTACTCGATGTGTTAACTGCTGCAGCAACAACCATGCCAGCTGGAGCAGGCCTGCCTGGAATTTGAATGAAAATGCAAAGAACTCAGCAAAAAATACCCAGAGAACTCTACCCTACTTCCCCACCTGCAAAGCCTGGACTCATGCACTACTTCCCCCCAAACAGCCCCATACAAGAAAACAGACACAGCCCCCACCCCAAATGCAAACGCACTCCCCCGCCTTCACCAAACCACCCTAATGACCAACACCACAAACCCAGTACTCAGACCTCAAATCAGACCACAAGACCCCAGGGCCCACAAGAACCACCCCCTCTGTTAAGACCATGCTCAGGGGTAAGGCGGATTCTGAGGGGCTTGGCTTCAGCTCGTGCGCTGTGTCCCTTACCCGAGTACATGCCCCTAATTTCGGAATGTAGTCCAACACGAGTTTCTATGAGTTCTGACAGGACGTCAGAATGGGGGTCCTCTGAAGGAGGACCAATGGACTACTAGGTGAGCGCAGGAAAGTGGGCGGGGGTTGTTCCGCCCGACAGGAGAGGGGTTGAAGGTTACTGCAGTCGGAACCAACAGTAGAAGCGGAGCAGAAGGAATGCGGGTCAAAGTCTGAAGCAGGGCGGAACGCGCGGGGAAGGAGGAACGGAGGACGGAGGAACGGAGGAAAGGAGGAACGGAGGAACGGAGGAACGGAGGAACGGAGGAGGAACGGAGGAACGAAGGAAGGAGGAACGGAGGAACGGAGAGGAACGAGGAAGGAACGGAGGAGGAACGGAGGAACGGAGGAACGGAGGAACGGAGGAAGGGAACGGAGGAACGGAGGAACGGAGGAACGGAGGAACGAGGAACGGAGGAACGGAGGAACGGAGGAACGGAGGAACGGAGGAAGGAAGGAGGAACGGAGGAACGGAGGAACGGAGGAAGGAGGAACGGAGGAGGACGGAGGAACGGAGGAACGGAGGAAGGACCGGGAACGAGGAACGAGGAAGGAACGGAGGAAGGACGGAGGAACGGAGGAACGGAGGAACGGAGGAACGGAGGAGAGGAAGAGGAACGGAGGAACGGAGAGGAAGGAAAGGAAGGAACGGAGGAAGAGGAACGGAGGAACGGAGGAACGGAGGAACGGAGGAACGGAGAGGAACGGAGGAAGGAACGGAGGAACGGAGGAACGGAAGTCATCGCAGACCAAATGACTTACTATCTCGAACACCATCAACTGCTACCAGTGACTCACTTCAGCGGACGGCCAGGTAGATCAATACCAGACTCCCTCCATCTACTAGAAGAGACTATCAAGAACGCCTGGCATACAAAGAAAGTGGCCTCTGTACTCTTTTTGGACATTGAAGGAGCCTTCCAAATGCAGTTACCGACCGACTTCTACACAACATGAAAGTCCAATGCCTCCCACATGCGATGATCAACTTCACACAGCAAGTTCTCTCCAAATGTCAAACCTGCCTGCAATTCGACGACTTCAAGTCAGAATGGTTCCCAGTAACTAATGGTATCAGCCAAGGTGACCCTCTCTCTGTGATCCTATATATTATCTATAATGCTGACCTAGTTGATGTAGCTCTGAACCGTGGCAAGACTGAATCCACCCTTGCCTTCATTGATGACACAGCATTCATCACAGTCAGAACATCCTTTAGTGAGATGCATCGCACACTATCAAGAATGCTAGAATGCTAGAACGCCCTGGAGGAGGTTATGACTGGTCATGAACTCATAACTCCAAATTCAAGACAAGTAAATTTGCACTAATTGATTTCTCCATGAACCAGAACCAAGACACGACCCCTGATGGCTATCAGAGGTATATCACCATCTGCCCAACTGCTACTCACAAGTTCCTAGGCATAATTTTAGATTAAGAACTGCACTAGAAGGAACACATGGCTTACACCATCGCCAAGGGATCTGCATATGCCACTTCGGACTATGCTGCCTCTCCTCCACAGCATCAGGGATGCCCATGGAAACTAATGAGGGCAGCTTTACCAAGCTGTAGCCATCCCCAAGATGTTATACACAGTGGATGTATGGTTCACACCAACCTTTCAATCCGGATCAGATATGGCACAGAGGGGTTTCAATTGGAATCACAAGGAAAATGACCTCAGTTCAAAGGATAGCAGCAATAGCAATCACAGGAGCAATGAGAACGACTGCAAACAGACCTGCTCGAGGCCCACACCAATCTCCTCCCCATAACTCTCCTCCTGTGGAACACATGTCATCAAGCCATTATTCAACTAGCCACTCACCCCCTCCCACCCACTTCATGCTCATGTCAAACACACTGCATCATGTTACGTCAAAAGGCACTGTACCTCCCTCCATCACTTAACACACTCCTTCAACATTAACCCAGCAGAAATAGAAACTCTCACCAGTGCACCAGCACCCCTCCTACCAACACCCCTATGCAGTACATATCGCCGACACAAAGGAGGGACTCCATCAAAGAGCAAGCTCAACTCACTGACACCATCCAGATCTACAGCGATGGATTCAGGGCATAATGGTAAGATAGGAGCAGCAGCAGTGCTGATACAAAGAGGATGTGAACCCCGCATTCTCCACTTTTCATCTCAGAACAGACAAAGAACACAACCATATATAAAGCCGAAGCTGTCGGACTCACCTTAGCAGCTCACCTTCTCTCCACCGAATGACAATTAACCTTTCCCACTTCCATCTGGCAAATAATCAAGCAGTCCTGAAATTCGGTGAGAGAACGACTCCTAAAGCTGGGCACTACTTAGTAGAGCACTTCAGACACATGTTGAAAACACTCAAGAAACTCACCACAGTAGGGGTTATGACGTGACAGTTCAATGGATTGCAGCTCCTAGTGAAGTAGAGGGGCAATGAAACTGGCTGATGGAGAGGCTAAGAAAGCGGCAGAAAGTAGATGGAACAATAGCGCAACCCACCTCCTACCTCAATATCTCTCTCTCAGTCAGCTCCCCAGCAGCCTCTCCACCATCAAGAGTGTTCAAACAGGAGACCAAAGGTAGATGGGACCGCCCTTTGGGCCAAGTCTCCCAGACACGCCCGCATGCAGCAAATTGACCCCAATATCCTCTCATCCTTCATCAAACTTGCAGCAGACCTCCCAAAATGCCTAATCAGTCTCTACATGTACTTTCGCACCCAACACATAGTGCTCAATCATCACCTTCACTGCATAAAGAGAAGTGATTCCCCCAACTGCCCAGACTCAGAGGAGACCAATCCACCACTTCCTCTTCAAATGTCCTCAATATGACCATGAACGCTTCATCCTCCACCAAAAACTCAGCCACAAAACCTCATCCTTCCCTTACCTCCTAAACGAACCCCATTAGCCATGAAGCACTTCCTCCAATACATTAATAGCACTGGCAGGACTGAAACCCACATTTGGTGATGTTACTCTCCCTCCCCAACCTGACCGCTGATAACACCTGCAATTAGAACAGAATCCATCATGAACCAAACCCAGTCGTGCATGATGACATGCTAGTCGGTCACCATACCTTACCCAGTCATACCCAGCCTAAACATACACCATATTTCTTAATCATTAATCAACTTGCCCTACATGAAGATGAAGCCTGGCCCACAGTGAGCCAAAAAAGATCAGATGGAAGATGGGATTGGAAATGGACTAACGGGAGGAGATGAAGCAGTGGAACCAAGCAGAAGCCAAGCGGAATCAGAGAATGAAAGAAAACAGCCTCAAACAACAACAAAACCAGCAATAGCACCCACCACCCCTGCCCCACATCTTAATCAACAACACCCAATCCACACCACTAATGCACTTCTTTCATAGCTTCATGTACAGTCTGCCCCTCAGGGCAGTCGAGTATGCGTTTCAGTCACGAACTTTACGATCAGTTACCCAAATATCACATCACAAAGAGAGCAGTCTCCTCTTCTTCGCACAGACTGCATGTCTAAAACAGCCGGCAGGAATGGTAAACCGAGTGAGGACAGCCTCACTTCGAGGCATTCATGAGTCCAGAGAAGTAGAAAAGGCAGGTGCCTTATAGACTAGTTAGTACTGTCTGACATAGGGTACTTTACCCCAATGGGACAGAAATTGGAAACAAAAAAAATGCCCAGACTCAACCATTGTGTCCCTTTGAGCAGCACCCCAGTATCAAATGGTCAGTTCAGCCACCAACTTTTTTTGACACCCAGTCTAGTGCTGGCTTTTTCAATGCACCTGTGCTTAGTGCTGATTTTCCAACACCTGGACATGTTCAACATGCTTCCTTTTGACTGTGATGCCACCTTAGCACACCTTGACGAGCTTTTTCAGTGGTCATGCTCTCGGAGGCACTGATTTCATCACTCCCACACCATAATTCATTTCATAATAGTATTGCTTGCAATAGACTTGGTTTGATAAAATGATCATCCTAAATTAAGTCCCCACCCATCTATAGCAGCACGGCAGAAGTAGAATATAAGATATTGAAGACATAGGCAAGATGATCAACAATGTGAGCAAGAAATATCAAACACACAACTCACTATTATGAAGCCTGAACAAGTGAAGGGAGACTCTAGCAGCTGTTGAGGACTGCAATTATCAATGATTCAGGAGAGGGTGCAGGGTGTGGTCCATCTCTGGTGTGGTAGTAAGCTATTGGCCATAGGCAGGACTATAATAAAAGAATGAAAATGATATACCTTGAGTATCAGTGGTTGTTGACCGGCCATCAGGACTTTGGAACAGTGATGGCACCCTTTGAAGTTGTGGGATATAATGGATTTGGAGAGCCCTTTGACCCTCCCAACACCCAAGCTGCAAGGCATTGGCTGGGTTGGGATGATGGGCACAACAAGGTAGAGGACGAGGATATGAGGCAAGGTGAGTGCACAAGGGAGACAACAAGAGGGAAGCAGAAAGAAAGAAGCAGAAAGAGGGAGGTAACAAGAGGGAAGATGAGGAGGAGGGGAATGGCGGGGACGGTGAGCACAATGAGGAGGAGGTATGGGAACCATGGGAAGCCCCTTGGTTCAAATTGGATTAAAATGAACAGATAATGCAATTCCCGCCAGGTGGGATGCTTAACAGGCCTGTGCGCCCATCTCCACCATAGTGAGGTAGATACAGTATTTCTTGAAGGTGATTTGGATAGCTGGGGCACTATTTAATGCTGGTGTTGAGATTTAAAAAATCCAAGCCTAATTAAAGTTGGCAAGACACGTCACTACCAAGTATAATTAGGCTTATTAATAGGGCAACCCAGGTGGATTTTCCATTCACACTTCATGATACCTTGCCAGTCACAGTCATCCTAGGTTGTGATTGGTATGCTTTCGACCACTGAAGAATGCAGAGCAGGATCATCAACAGCACTGATCGACTTTAAGATTGAGAAAAAGTCCTATACCAAATGACTGACAACTTTAAAATGACAGCCACTTGCAATTTTTGTACTATCAGCTCTTTCTTGCTCCTGTGTCCATAATCACTGTTATCAATGTTTCTTGAAATAGCACATTCAACTGTATCTCTAATATTCTTGTAACACCAATAATCTTGATTGGCATTTGAATGACAGACTCAATTGGAAACAACATTAATTACAATGACTCAAAATCAAAATCAGAAAGAACATACCCCCCCCAAAAAAAAAGACAAGGGTAGTGGGCACTGCCACAGATGTGGCCTTTTGTGACTTATTAAATAGAGATAATTGCGAACCCCTTGCAGTAAGCCCACAAATTTCATCCTCTTGAACAATAAACATCAGTTGGACAGGGATGGGGGCCCAGTCGCAGTTGTGAGTTGAAATGAACAAGGCGCTGTTTGGAGCCTACTGGAGAAACGGTACCAAGTGTCCATCCAGCTTTTTTTTTTTTTAAAAAAAAGCAAGTCTATATAGCAACTGACACCGTCTGGCCCTATATAAACACTTATAGTAACACCTAGGTGTCGTCCGAGGGAAAATGCAACTTAAGCACACTCTACTTGCATAGAGTGGTGTGGGACTCTGTATACTACCTGGTTACCTCGGTCTGCAGGGGCTTGAGTAGTTTTATACCCACTAAACACTGTGGGTAGTAGATCCAATGAAATTCATAGCATAATGCACTGAAACTGAGGTGCTGAAATTGCCGTTTTTTACTCTGAAAATATACTCTGAAATGATGTGCTGAAATTCTTGCTCGAAAAAAATCAAAGACTTTGTGACATGTCACACATCACATCATCTGGTGCATCATAACCTTACCTCACAATTTATAATTTGCCAATAGCAGGAATTGAACCCATGACCTGGGGCTTATGAGGCCTAAGATACACAGCACGACTACCACTAAGCCATGGGACCTTTGATTACTTCCATCACAATTCTAACTATACCATCCTTCTTCTACCAAAAAATTATTAGTGAAAATGTCATTGTTGTAAGCTATTTACAACATTCATTGGAAAAAAGGTGCTGAAGTTGGTGCTGAATCAGATTCATTGGAAAATACTGTATAATTTCGACCTTAGGTTCATCACACCATCACAAGCCCGACGAACCTAACCTATTTTTATGACAGTCACACGCAAATTCAGCTGACGAACCTAAATGTGTGACACTTTGTATTCATGCGATTTCAAGACATATTACTGTACTAGTACATGCTAATGCTCCTCAAATGCACCATATTGTTTGTTCGCGACACATCTGCGCTTGCCCCTTCCCAATGGAATGGGTTCACCATTAGAAACACTGGCAGGAACTTCCTTGAAACAATCAGCAGCAGTGTGAACAATCAGTGAGGGCCTGTCCACATCAATTCTGTACCCGTCAGGTGCACACTTCTTTCCTGACGCTACAAACTGCAGGAGAAGCTCCAATGGAGCATCATCCTGGTTCCTCTTTGTCATTGACAGTATCCTCAGGCACAGAGACAGTGGCAGCAGCATCTTCGCTACTAGTAGTAACAGGTTGACTCGGACAACGTGATTGGATGCACTCCCACATGTCTGGAGCTGTTCATGGCAAGTCGCGAAGTGTGCGACGTGCTTCAACACTTGTCAGGCTGTCAAACGAGAGGTTGAATGAGCTGTCAATCCCAGCTGTGCAGAGCGAGAAAGCCTGCCAGTGCACCCCATGTCAGTGGCCAAAATCAAATGATGAAATTTGATCTTACTTGTTGGTAGCTAAGACATGAACTGTGCGACACACACCTATAAATGAGCCAGAATCAAGCTGAGTATTGCCCACCCGAATGGCAGACTTCAAGCCAACACAGAAGTAGTGCGAATCCTTGCAAGTCTAAAGGCATTGCTGGAGCCAACGCCTTGGTGGTCAATGACTCGACGAACCTATTTTAGGTTGTGTCACACGTCACAACGGTCGACGAACATGCTACAAATGATTACATAATGTGGGGGCGAATTTCCCACGAACCTAAGGTCGAAATTATACAGTAGTGCTGAAAGTGGTGCTGAATTGGATTTAGCACTCCAATGAAATTAACTACCTGCCATTTCAGTAGAAGTTCCAATGAAAATTTCAGCATCAAAGCTTTTTCCAATGATTTTGATTGGAATCACTACCCACAGTGTAAAACCTCAAGGGTGGTCACCCAGTCTTTGTGGAGAAGTGTGTCTGTGGTTATTATGTCAGCCCAGTGTGTTGGACTTGTGCGATTGCTTTCTGGGTCCGTTTATTTTTTGCTGCTATTACTCTGTCTATCTGCAGTCGTTTATCGATTGCGTGTGTCCACCTTTTATGATGTTCGTCCAGCTTTCTCTTTGAAGTCAAACCATCTATACAGTATCAACGGACTTAACGCAATTTCTATCCTTCATTTACTTATCCTACTCGTAATCATAGAATTTTTCTTATTCATTCATTCATTCATTCATTCATTCATTCTCCTCTCGCCAACCGCTACAATCTCACATTTGTTACCATTCTAGTTGCATCATTGGTCAATCCATATCTTTCTGATCGTTTTTTGCGTGGCACCGCATCAAAGTCGTTGTTTGTTTGCCCAACCACTTCACGTCTACTCCCACTGCCAGACCCAGGAGACCCTAATCGTCGAACGCGCTACTCAAGTATCTAAGCAGAGATGCACGAGAGGTGTGACCGCACGTGCATTGGGCACCATCAACCACTATAACTGTAACACCAACCAATAATGACTGTTTATGGATCACGTACAGAAGAGTTTGACTGGGATGTTCTGAGGTGTTAGTGTAATCCCGGGACGTCGTACATGACTGCTTCACACTGCTATTGCACACACGCACACTCACATATTAGTACGTCCCTACAAGTCAATAACGATTTGGATGAAGAGATCGACATCAGCTTCTCATCAAAGTCGCACTACCCTTGGCACATCCCTGTGCCATTACAGTCAATCATGCACATCAGGCGACCGATCCCTGGACGGAGAACTTGGGAAGGAGGAAGAAGGCGGCACATTAGATTAAGCGTTCAGCCTGGATGGCACAGGTGAGTATCTGTTTGTGGCATTTACCAATAATATCGTTTATTCCTGACTCTCCTGGTGGTGTGCCCACACTGTTACAGCCTTGCTAAGAGATATCATATGAGGCGCTGTCGAGGCGAATATTGCCATCAATATCTTATGAAATCACCATGTACAATTGGAAAACAGAAGTCGGACTTCCTGTGGT
>NW_024538319.1:0-9839 GCF_016628075.1 Suillus paluster
GACGTAGCGGGAATGAAAAAGAACACACAAAATTCGCGAAGTTCAGCTTGAGAGTCACAGGCTCACATTGAATAGGAGAGGTCTAGGCGGCCGCAGGAGTCGAGCGATATCATTTTAAACCTGTGTACAGCACGGTGAAAACCGCATGGCCTTGTAAATTGCCAGAATGGTGACCTTGCACTGCTAGAAAATTTTGGTTCCATCACGAAAACTGCAGGGTCTTCGGTGCGTCAAAAGGTGATCTGCACGAAGGAGGAGGCGGAGAGTCAGGGACGTGATGCTGTATACTGTGCTTCACATTTCCTGCATGTTGGTGTCATGCATGGTAGCGTGTATACTAGTCCTACCTCATTTTCGCTGTACGTCATGCATAGTTCAGTCTTTGTGATGTGACTAGCAATGAAATGTCTACCAGTTACTTTGGATAGCGTACAGCACAATATATATAGTGATTCTTCCGCCTAGGCGGTGCCATGAATGGTGGCATTCGACTAATAGGTACAAGAATCAGCCTATAAGCTAAACAACCGATATCCAAAATTTATAATAGCCCCTATATAATAGAACTGGCAGCAACTTTGCTTCCACCACCACCATCATCCACGATATTTGCATCATGATCGATCATCGTGTAATGGCTATTGTGTTTAATCTCATCATCTTCTCCGGGACACCCGTGTTACTGCTCTTCTTCCCAAGTCTATCGGCCCCGGTCACAGCTACAGTCATGATGATAACTTGGCTGTTCTTACTTTTTCTAGTGAATATATCTACTCCTGATGTTCTCGACCTGGACGGCGCCACGTTTCCAATGTTCCGCGTAGTGTTTTGCGCCTTGTAGATCATCGGGGTTGCCTGTTAGTATGATGGGTTGGGCGGTGAGTTAATTGCATTACTGAGGCACAGGAACGATCTCTGACTAATTTTTATTCTACAGGTCATGTAGCTCAAGATTTTCGGATTTGCGGTAACCATCGTCTGGGGATGGTTGTTTACAGTCTCGATAAGAATGGCCAGACGGCACTCGGAGATAGGGGATCTTGATTCAGACATCAGGTTCACCGAGTCACAACACCATTTTCAAGTAAGTTTTATTATTCCTGATTAACTATCCCAAGTTAAATACCATTCTTTAAAGCCATCAGAGCCAGAGAAACCTTACAGGTCTCTTTCAGACTCAAACGCCTTGCCTGACCAGGCTCAGCTGTGCCCAACCATCCCCAGCCCCCGGACCGTCGACGTCTCAAAACCTTCAAGTTAACGCCTCTTAGCGCTTCTTACTCCGTCGATAATATCATAGAGCTATACACTATATTTCACAAGTTGTTACCAAGGTCAAGCACACTTTAAAATGGGAGATTCGTGCAAGTCTGGGGTGCCGTGGCAAATGGCAGAGCATTTGGACGGGCCACACTCTGCGATCATCAGGAAAACGTCCTTAACTTTGCCTTATTTTGCAAAATAAGGAGAATCAAGAAAAACTTTTGTGGCTTTGCATAAGGAGAAAGAAGAAGGTCCTCAGAAAAGGAGATTAATGACTTAAGGCAGTTAAGACAGAGGAAAAGTGGTCAAAAGGTACTAAGCACGACGGAAAACCGATCAACAAGTAGCTCAAGGAGCGAGTTCAAGGAAATCAAGGGGTGAAGACTAGATAAATAAGTGCCGCTGGCCAGTCCGATGATGCACGTCACAATATTCGAGGAAGATGGTATAAGTACTGCGCAGATGTCGTCTCAAGCTGCTGCCGGTGTGAACACAACACGATTAAAACAGAACATAGATGGTAGGGAACGGGATGACAAGGGTGTTAGATCTTGTCAGCGGCGTGTTAATAATGTAGCCACATCGAAAAAGAAACAAAAAATACAAAATCGAATGCGAGACCGTGGATTGACGGGAGGTGGAGGAGCTTCAACACCAGGCGCGGAAAACTCAGATGATGCGCCACTGCGGCGTTGGCGCGTCATAGAAGGTCGTGCCCGCGCGATAATCTCCTTGTCTCCTTGACTCGTTTTCTCTGGCAGGTTCTTCATCCTTTCCATGTACGCGATTGTGCCTGTTTCCCAGTTGCCGGCGGAGAAGGCAGTTCCAGTACGACTCATGTTGTTTGTCGACTCGTCGAACGTGAGTGTGACCTTGTAGTTTTTCTTCGTGTTGTCGGAGATCGGCCGGAAGCAAACGACCTTCAGCCACTGGTCAGAAAAACAACGACTAGACACTAGAGTCACGGCTGCAGTTGTCAATGCAAGCAGTCTCGTAACCGAGCATTTCACTGTCCAAGGTATCAATCTTCTCATGTCATTCAAATGTGTGGCGAAAACGCGCAAGAAAAGCTCTGATAAAAATGCTCTGGGCCCTGGCACTCATCGTGTTCCGCGCAAGTGTCCTTCATGCCATGTGCCCGATCAAACATGCATGATGTGCACAATGACAAGGCCAGTAATTGCTTGTCCCTATGCTTATCAACGACAACATTCACTCACTCAAGTATCATATCGTGGAGCTCTGGTGTCCCACTCCTCATCATTGCGTTCGACGAAACAGGGATCGAAGCAGTCTTGGAACAATATGACGTAGCGGGAATGAAACAGAACACACAAAATTCGTAGAGTCCGGCTTCAAGTTGAGAGTCACAAGCTCACATTGAATAGGGGAGGTCTGGCCGGCCGCAGGAGTCGAGCGATATCATTTTTAAACCTGTGTACAGCATGGTGAAAACCGCATGGCATGGCATTGGAAATTGCCAGAATGGTGACCTTGCACTGCTAGGAAATTTGGGTTCTATCACGAAAACTGCAGGGTCTTCGTTCTTCCATTAGATGGAGTGATAAACGTACGATACGTATGATTATAGCGGTCGCCCCATCTATATTTTGAACGGGGTGTCGACATGCAGTCCACTCCAAATTCCTCTTGCGGCTTCGGTGGTACTCTCCACAACGCGGCCCTTCTTCAGCGGTTTTATCTTCGCACCCGAGGAATCAAGTAGGAGTTGAACTTTCTTCTCCACACCATTGACTTCGAATTCCTGCAATGGAATGACCTTGTCACGGCCATTGACTGCGGTGAGGTCAGACGAGGTACCATGTCACAAAAAGACGCCACAGAACCATATAATCCCCTTGCTATTGGCTCATGACCATTGCGCTGCTTGACGACGAATTCTACGTGTGGGTTCTGCCATGCAACGCGCTGGAGGTCATTTGAGATGAAAGTACGAGTATTGGCGGAAGAAGGAAGCTTCTGGCAGTATTCTAGGACTACTTTTCTGACCTGGGGGAGGTACGCAGAGTGTCCATTTGCAGGAAATGAGCGTAGCTGGGCTCTAAGTATTTGTTTTGTTGGTGCGGATATCATGGGGTAGGAGGCGTAGTATCGGAGTATGAATTGAATACCGGGGAAGATGAGTCGGAGTATGAAAAGAGTACCTCCTCACTTGTCATCGAACTCTGCGTGAGGATTAATATTCTAATTCGACTAAGAACGCGTCGAAGCCCTGAACGCGTTCGTCCCGTAATCAACATTCAAAATCTTAGTCCTTCTTTTTCAACAGGACTCCTTATCCTACATTTTTACTATGGCTCGAGCAACTCGTTCTGCTACACAGCAGCACGAAAAAGATAAACAACCAGATCCAGGTCTGGCTCAACGCGGAAAGCAATCTACAAAGAAACGCAAGCGCGTTTCACTTGCAGACGATGACCAGCCTGCAGCAAAGCAGCATCGTGGCGAGAATGGTATAAAGGAAGAGTCCACGGACGACAAGTTGTCCAAGGGAAAGTTGCCCGAGCTTGACCATGCAGCCGATGTCCCTCTAGACCCTCTCATCGCGCATAAGGTCCTTGAAATACTTGAAATGTGCGTCAAATACTGTCATCATTTCATTACGCCACATGTGCTAACCATCTCCGTTCCACAGGGTTGACTCCCAAGGTCTTCTTGACCGTGTCTTTCCCCTTCCCGCCACAAATCCATCAGAACCCTCCACTTCAAAATCGCAAACGGGATCATATTCTCTTCGTACGCTCCTCACCGAGTCATCTCAGCACCCCCTCAGAGTGCTGCGTGTAAGTTTCCTGCATTCTTCCACCTCGAATTGACTCATGACTAGCTTCTAGTCCGCAGTTCAGAATCTATTTCCAGTAGCTTATCACGCCAGGTCTCGTACGTCCTCCCCTGCTGCACTACAACTACGCTTTTGCAATCTTGCGCTCTCTGTCCTCGACCAGGCATCTTTCCACTCCGTCCCGCTGCCTCTTGATATCGATTCCATAATTCCAGTGGTTTCAGAACCATGTGCTGCAGATGGAGACTCCAAGCCCCCTCTCAGCCCGAGCCTCCCCGATAAACTATCTCACACTGGCCAGGGTAAGAGATATGCTCTCATGCAGCGCCTCCCGTCCGGCACTTGGTGGTCATCCCTCGGCTCAGACCTCTTGACCGACTCAAAAGAGTTCAAAGACCTCCAAACTGCCAACGCAGAACTCGTTGCAATCCTCCCGTCACCTTCGTCTCTTGCGTACTCCGACGGCGACTCCAAGTCGACCATTACCCTCACAGACACGCAAGCTCCGATGAAACTGGGTGCATACGTACAGAAGAAGCCCCCAGGACATCGGTTGAAGCTTCCCGGCCCCCGGCACGTGAGCTGTGGGTCATTTTTGGACTATGGTCCATATGCAAGCTTCGCTCCAACTTTCGATCAGGAAGGAGTGGAGATTGGACGAGAGGCGCTTGGGGAGGTCTTGTGGGGATGGGAGCATAGGAAGAAGGCTTGGGCTGCTGAGGAGGCCGCACAATGGTTGCCTATGCCGGGGTTGAGTTCAACGGAGGGAGACAAGGGGCAGGAAGAGTTGAGTAACGTCATTGAACCGTTACGTGATGAGAGTTGGAATGACGACGAAGAGGTTTTGGAAGGTCTGCTATCGAAAGAACAGGTTTCCTCCTTAAAGTCTGTCCTCAAGAGCTTAGAGTTGGAGAGTGCCGTTCAGGAGCTACTGGATCGGAACACAAAGGCTCTAAGGCGATTAGAAGAGCTTCAGAAACAACGTCTGATGAAAGAAGGGGGTTTCCATCCAGTGGAAGAAGGTTCAGAGGAATGGGATACTGGTGAGGGCACCCTGGACGGATTCTGCTGCCAGACTTACATTTCTTTGCAGCTCAAGGCATTCTCGAGTCACTCACCTTACTGGCATCCCTACGACCCCGACAGTCAGGGAGCGATGACGTACCACTCATTCCCTCCCCCGCCACACTCCACAAACTACATCGCACGCTTCCGGTTGCGCCCTCACAAGGCTGGTACGGTACCCTGCCTACAGGTCGTGCAACAGCTCTCCGCGACAATTCAACACTCTACATCAAGTCCACCGCCACTGCGGTACCTTCTCAGACACCAGTCGCACCTACGCCCACCCCTGCAACTCCTGCTGCCACTCCTACTGCCGCAACACCCGCAGTTGCACAGAACTACCAATACTCGTATAACTATGCGGCTGCAGGCTACCGTGGCGGTTATCAGTACAAGCCAGGACAGACACCCTCGTACTATCCAGCTTCATATGGTACACAAGGGCAGACCCAGGCTGCCACACAATATTATGCTAACCAGCAATACGCAGCATCAGGGCAACAGCAATACGCTTACTCTTCCTGGTATCAGTACCAGCCTCCAACGCAGACAGCTGCCACGGGTACGACCTCTGGGCAGGTGACACCCCAGACAGGCGCAGCTGCAGCTGCGACACCCGCAACGATCCCGACGAGTTATGCAGGGTTCTTCAGTAACACTGCACAGGCCGGGCAGCGCGCAGTGGCGAACACCGTCACTGCAAAACCACCGCAGGCTGCTGCAGGAACGATATGGGGCGCGGGAACAGCTGGCACGAGCAGCTACGTGCCTCCGATACTCCCCCCGCACATGCGAACTGCTGCGGCAGGTGGTACCGCACAGCAAGGGGGGTATGCTTATCAGCCCAATTATTATGGGGCATATCAGCCTCAGGCTGCAGCTGCGTCTCCTGCGCAGTGATATTGGTTCTGTGGCTGTTTGGATTTTTTTTATGACTTTAGCTTCAAAATTACATTCTTTGCGTTCACTGGCTGCTGCCTGTGTTTTTGTTGAGGCATATAGTATGCGCTATGTAGTAGATTCGAGGTGTCATGAATATCAATTAATTGATTAATTGAAGTTTGATAGTCTGCACCACCGAGAAGTCGGAAAGTCGACACTGGGTCATGCTCAAAGACTTGAAGCTGTCGGGCATTGAGATCACCACTGAAAACCTCATAGCTTCCCATGGCGTTTCCCCAACTCTAATAGTATTACTAATAGGAGAACCTATCTCATTCACTAGGAACATGCCTGGACTCATGTACTTCTGATCTTAAGCTTCAGCATATTATGGGCCTTCGTAGGGATTCTTCATATGAGGATTCAATTATTTCCACCACTTGGTACCACCTGGCGCCGACCACGTTCAGTTTCGCACCCCAAGCCTTTGCGCTGCTCGGAGCCTTCACATCCGAAGAAGTCTTTGGCCCCAGAGATGCCTTCGTTACTAGAAATATTTACCTTCATCACCAGAGACACCTTCGGAAGTTCGCCTCCAACACACACCTACCACTGCAGCCTTCAACACACCCTTCGCAAAACCTCAAATTGAACATGTCTCACTTTCTTGTTCTTATGGTGATGATACTGCTAGCTTCAGATTGTAATTTCTCATCTTTGTCCCCCCCTGCCTGGCAGCATCCTTGCGATACATGGTTCCATTGTACAAACTGCAGCTGGCGAGGTTTAAGGAGGGCTGTAAGCATTATGCTAAGGCCCATGATAGCCGCATGATGGGGGCCCTGGAGTATCGGATATACGATCCAGTCAAGTTCAATCAGACTGCTCAGGCTGGGACGCAAAAGCGCAACAGGTGGTATCATCGGGGTAAGGAGAGGGCTGGGTCTCGTCAAAGAAGGAAGTGAAGGACAGTAGGCAAACAAGTGGTTGAGGTGATGACCGTTCACCAACTTCAGAATGCCCTGGACGATAACCTTCAGGAAATAACTCCTTGCTTACGGGTCAGGCTGGACTCGCCTCCCGGAGAAATACTATGCAAAAACGGAGTGGCCAGAAGCAGAGACTATCGCACCATTGATCAATGACGATCAAATCTTTCTCATCTTGTATCGTGAACTGTACTACCGAGTCGACATGTGTACTCAAGACTTCAGCCCAACGTAGACGACCGCTTCCACTCCTATGAGAATAGCTGCGAGTTGTTTAACTATCTCCTTAGTATGTGTATCCCTGATGCAGAGTTGGAGAGCTGTTATGATGAGTTTTGTCATCGGGTGTCTCCTTCCTCCTATACTGATCCTTCATAGCTCCTCTGACCATATCTTCATTATGCAGTCCCAGATGCTCCGAAAATGAAACTCTTCTTCAAGAGCGCGTCTTACAAGCGTTTCGCAGAGGCTATCTGAGGGAGTTTGGAAAGAGGGCGATGTCGGTGCGTCTTTCTTTGTGTCTCTACTTCGGACTTTGTTCTATAGGCGCGATGAAGGAGCACCAGCACTTCCCCTCACTTTTGAGATAGTCCTTCTTGAGAGGCTTTCGTGCATTGCGCTGGACAGTTGGGAACGACCCAAGGTCGAATATATCTGTCGGAGACGCGTCAGAGATACTGATGTGGTTTCCCTGACTTGATTTGTGACAGCAGGTCGCGTCAGGCATAATTCCCGGGACGCCCATTACCGCCACGTTAATATCCTCAAATTCATCCATGACAATGCTGCCCCAGTGACGACTCTGGTGTTAGCGTCTGGTCCATGGCAAAGTCTGTTGCAAATTTGTTGTCATTGTCATGTTGTTAACAGCAATAATGGTGATTCAAACTTGTCGACGACGAAACGCAAGAGCCGTGTTAGGTACGGGCTGGAAAACAGTAGCATCCCACGTACAAAAGAGTCGCAACCGTATTTAGCAAAGCCACAATCCCCCATTGGCTGTCACCGAAGTTCAGTCGACTGTATTGACGAAGCAACCCATTCTCAACTTAAAATAGCGTGTCCCAAGCATGTGCAGTATCCTCACCGGACACTGGTCATGTTTTCGGAGGCCATCGCGATGGTTTTAGATATGCTATGGCATATGGTGTCCTGTCCCTAGACTGGCGAGTCCCTACCTGCTGTCGAGCCCAAAAGCAAGCGCCCCACTTATCCGCTATATCAATAGCACGGGCAGACTACGCGCCACTTTCGGTGATGTTTCTCCTCCTTCTCGAAAAGATAAACGATGACCAGTCTACGCCCAGATAGATAAACGCAAGACGAGCTATCCTATTGGACAGCGCGGGCCGCTGTCCCATCACTTCACTCTCGACGACGACGTGAACTGAACCCAAGTGGAGGTTCAAATGGTCGACCAGATTGGTGTTGAATTAGAAGCCGAGGGAAGAGTTTTCAATCTCGACGAAAGGCGAGGATTCCGGAGGCACTCCTCCCGCCCTCTCTCTCTTTCTTTTTTCCAGCACCGCACTCCATCATTCCCATCGTACCCAGTCGCACAGCGACTCGAGTACTTGTATCACCAATAACACACGCCCGGGACCACCTCAACACGAACTGTACAACAACGGTTCCGCGAATTGGAAGACCTGCGCATCTAAAACGGCCGGCGGGAACGGCGGACTGGTGGAGGTCACCCCTCCACCAGGGCATTTGCGAAGTCGGAGACGCGGTGGGGGACACAGGTGTCCCCGTTCCTAGTTAGTAATGTCCTACGTAGGGTATTTCACCCCAAATGGACAGAAATTGGATTAAAAAAAAAAAAGACTGGCGATCCAGACATTCTCGATGCGGGCGGTACATGTCGCTCACACCAGCTTCCAACACTCCTCAAAGTGCGTGAAGTTTGAACCGCATGTACCGTATCTCCACTTTTCTGGAATTCTCACCGCAGATTACGGAGACGAATAAAGTTGGCCAAGAGCCTTCGGCATATCTTCACCGGGCTCATGACGACTTGTTGAGTACACAGTTTGACGGTTGAACATGATGCTTCTTCTGCTTGCAATCATCTTGCCCCTCTTGCCCGTGGCGGCTCCATTAGTTATATCTGGTGCATTTGCTGTAAGTGACCAGGTATCGCTTCCCTGACCACATTGGAGGGCCGTGTCGAAACTAATGCGAGGGTAACAACGTGGCACCGCTACCATCCTTATTCCGAGCTCGGGTCATTCAGTCTACTGCGCCGTTTGCGTTATCATTGTCCTCTCCGTTGCACCGTTCCTTTCGATCTGTGGAGATCATGCCTGTAATGACAGACTAAATGTTGCTCTACGTAGTGTGAACAAGAAAGGAATAAAAAGGGGTAAATGCTCGTCACCGTCCCGCAAGACTCGCATGTTTAGAAACTGGAATAAACTGCGGAACCTGAACGGGTACAGTTGGATGACGAAGCATCTCCGAAATGGGCGCCGGCAAAGGGTCAACATGTTGTGAGTAGGAAAGTGAAGAGGAACTATGGGAAAAAAATCTCTTTTGGATTCCTGCTGGGCATTGATACGCGCGTGCATAGCCTCTGGATCATCGTCCAGGGGATGCATGTCAGAAGATGGAGGTGGGGGGGAAGTAGTCTTCGTGGACCTAGGGGACGCAGACGACACGGTTGCATCAGGTCGAGCATACATCAAACGCAGCCGCGAGCGACGATCGCGCTCGACTTCATCTTCGTCATCTGAAATCTCATCCCCATCCGCATTAAGGCGCGCTGAAATTGAGGTCAGAGAAGTGCCATCTAGTAATAAGACCGACGTACCCCATCCCCTGCGACGTCTGTAAGA
>NW_024537636.1:0-200932 GCF_016628075.1 Suillus paluster
GAAATTCCATAAGGATACCAGCGGTTCTGTAATACCACGAGGGAAACGCCCACGGACCAGGTGCGGAGAAGGTTATCAGAGCACGCGGGATTCTATTGTGAGACGCTTGTGTAAATAAGTTGGTGATGAGGGCCATTTCGGATAATATTGGGTCGGGTGGTGGCGGACTTGTATATATAGCTTGCGATGTGCGTGCTTATAATTGTATTTAAATTTCGGAGTTGACCTGTTCATTTGATAAGTCATATGTAGGGTAGGAAATGATGTAGATAGGAACGCGACATACGTCTATGCAGTGACAGCATCGATGTCTCGCCAGTGCATGAGCTATAACGACACCAAGGGAACGACACCAACCCCCCAGATCTCCTAACGATTCCTTCTCAACTCTTCCACGCATGCTCCGCTTCTCGAGGAGCAAATCAAGGATGCAGAAGTTATACATCATGTGGGGATTCAAGAAGTCAGTTGGTGAAGTTTGGCGGCGACGTATATGGCGGAGATGGCCGGTGGGGTGGGATCATGATGGTGGGATTGGTTGATTGTACGGTGGGATTGGTTGGTGTTCAGTGTGGAATTGATTGATTGGTGTTACAGTCAGATACTAATCGAGCGTGCACAGCGCGCGCCGTTCAAATGCTCATACCTCAGACTCATGCGTCGCTATGAGCGATCCAGTATGCCTGTTTAGATACTTGAACAGCTGAGCAGCGTGTTTGATATGATTAGGGTGGGCTCTAAATTGGCAATGTGCTGCCGGTAGGAGAACGAGGTGGAGGACGCAGTACGAAGGAATCGGAAGGATCTGAAAAACAACCAGAACGACAAACTTTGTCTTGTAAGCAGTTTTCCAACGTTCTACAGCTCACCCACTTGTGCATATGCCATGCGGTTACTGAGTAATCATTGTTGAAAGGCATCAGCAAAGCATATGCATCAGATTCAGTGCGTATTCTGATTCATCTCCCGGTAAGCCGGGTATCAATACACTTGACTTTCAGGGCACGTGACTTCAGCGCGCGTCTCTGAACTTGATGCTTCTGCTAAGTTCCCAACAGATACTCATTGATTTTTGAGCAAACCGGCTCAAGATAGAATCTGGGCTCTTTACCTCGCTCTTGGACTTGTACTCGATGAAATGATATTCTACTTAAACCGTTAACGCTCAGAGTTGGAGCTGGATACCAGTAGAACCATGACTCATCACGTCAGCCTCCTCAAATAAAGACCCCCGCTGGCTTACTGTCTCTGTCATATTCCTTTCTTTTATCTCGCCCATCTCAATTCAACGCTTTTCGTAATTTAACAAATATTCACCATGACAGGTATCGACTTCACCGTCTTCAAAGGCTCCTCCAGCGGGAAGATTGTTCAGTCGACGACACACAGAGACGGTCTCAAGCCTGATGAGGTGCTCCTCAAAATCACCCACGCCGGTCTTTGCGGCACAGATCTTCACTATAAAACTTCTGACATCGTTCTCAGCCACGAGGGCATCGGTGTCGTGCAAGCGGTTGGCTCCCAGGTCACCACCTTCAAACAGTAAGTCACCTTTCCTCGAAAGCTGTAGAGTTAGACATTGATGTCGCAAGCAGAGGCGACCGTGCCGGCTGGGGATACTTGCACAACTCCTGCGGGCACTGTGACGAGTGCCTCAGTGGAAACGAAATATTCTGCCCAGAACGCGCGATGTACGCGTACGCTGATACAGACCAAGGCGGATTCGCCTCGCACGCTATCTGGAAGGCTGACTTCATCTTTCATATCCCCGATGCAATTTCTTCTTCAGATGCAGCTCCTCTGATGTGCGCCGGCGCCACCGTTTTCAACGCCATGCACCTCTATGGTATGTTACCCACCGATCGGGTAGGCATCATCGGCGTTGGCGGCCTCGGACATCTTGCTATTCAGTTCGCTGCGAAGATGGGCTGCCAGGTGGTGGTGTTCTCGGGGACAGATAGCAAGAAGGAAGAAGCGATGCAGCTCGGCGCGAGTGAGTTCTACGCGACGAAGGACGCGGAGAAGCTGCAGATAGGGGCACCCATCAAGCACCTCTTTGTCACATCGTCCCAGCAGCCTGACTGGAAGTCGTGCGTACCTTGTTTTATGACTATGTTACTTCATCGTTTAACAAGTTATAATCTCCAGTTACCTCCCTGTACTCGCGCCGCACGCCAAGATCTACCCGCTCACTGTGTCTAGTGATGCCCTCACCTTGCCGTACATGCAGCTCGTCAACAATGGCCTTACGCTCCAGGGTAGCATCTGTCCTTCGCGTGGAACGCATGTCAAGATGTTGAGGTTCGCAGCGCTTCACGGCATCAAGCCCATCGTCCAGGAATTCCCGTTGACCCGGACAGGCGTAGAAAAAATCGATGGAGAAGCTTGAGAAAGGAGAAGTAAGGTACCGTGCGGTCTTGGTCGCTGAAGCGTAACACTGTTGGCGGGTGAAGGAGTGACGGCGTCTATTACCATTTTCCCGGTTCCGCGTTGTGCACCTATGAAAGTGTGCAGTAAGCATCTTATCCACGTACGAGTCATAATTCAAATGTGGTTGTATTCCCCTCCGTGGTCGATGACCTGCATATTCTGCGGAGCACGAACACTTCGATGGGAACCTTGAACCATATCATTATCTGCGATGCCACATGGGCCGTGCACGAATAGATTTGAAGCGAATGAGCAGAAATACAACAGTATCAATATCGGTACGGTTATCTGTGGATACAGGTACTGTCAGGGTACAAGAAAACTCTTTGGAGATGTCTGTCCTTACAGCTACAATATCTCATGTCCTGATGTCCATCATGTTGGATATAGAAGCTATGTCTATCGCTCGTGCAATGATATCGTGATCCGCTGTGATTTTCTTGTATTCTCCGCTGCGTTGCTGCACTAGCAGGGTTGCGCTGAAAGGTTGTCCAAGGTGTCCAAGGTAACCAATCGCAATGCCCGTAGAGGAACCTCCGAATCAGCTGGACCGCTGTCTCTAGTAGGCTGGCGAGAAGACACGGGCAGACACGGCGTTTTGACCAATGCCTGGATATCATCTTCTTCGGAAAAAGACGGCTGCGTGCATGGCGTATCTTGGTATGAGGTGATGTCACAACTATTGAACTTGGATGATTTTCCGACCTAGCATAGGGACTAATGCCAGACTGAGCCACGAACACCTGTAAGAGCCGCCCGAGCGTATTTTGCTTCTTCTCGCCATAAAGAATAGAATTAGAAAGGTGAATGCCGATGCAAGATAACAGTAATTCAGAGGCAAGAGTCAAAACCAGAAATTGAAACCAACTTCGAAGCTAACTCGAAACGGCCGTACCCGGTGTATGTGTTCGGAACGTTCCAAGCAGATCCTCAACAACCCATTTGCCAACGTTCTTAGCTCACCTATCCATATCATGGCAGACCATGATGTCCCGGAAATCATTTCTACCTTCTTATAGTATTGAATAACGAGTCCGTGCCATGATTGACTACGAAAAATTTCACCAGCACTTCTCGTAAACTGCAACTTATCACAAACAATCACGTGTTTGACACACGGGTGAAACAAGGGTGTTGAAAGTAAGCAAGTACTAGTAAGTACTACTTACTTGAATCCACAATCGGTCACGGCCCATCAAAGTCACATTTCTTGAGTCGACTCTCGACCAAGTCTTGCTGATTACTAGTAACAATCGATTTTATGTGTTTCGCAGCAACTATCGGACCCTGACCATTGCTTGGATCGAGAGTCAATTGCCACAATTGATAGAGAACAGTCGATAACTTCTGGCACTGGCCCCATAGAATTCTTTGACTGTCTCCGTTCCGAGGATGACCAAAACGCAGAGTGGACAATGTAAATATATGGTGCCCTCCTAAAGTCAATCCACGTGAACGGTAACGCTTCCAAGTTTTAATTCTATGCACTCATCGTACTTTCGGCGATGCTGCACCCCAACACGGTAAGTAAGTACCACACATCTAGCAAATACATGATATAATATGTTTTGTGCACAGACAAAAACAGCAAGAACCCGTGGATGCACGAGCCCAAAGCATCATGATTTACAATGACTGTGCCACTGGTGAAACAATGGTTTGTATCTGCTCCCGATAGACCCATGAACTCCAAAAGTGGATCGTCCACCCGAACAGAGCATGGTGCCAGAACCCCTGTGGGTCTGTGGATGTTTGTAACAGCGGTTATATATGAAGGATTGTGCAAACAGTCGAGCATCACCAACATCTTTCGAGTTAACCATGCATCGCGCTCTACTAGTCGACGATATCGTTCGCGCTATCTTACAAAATGTTACGTCGTCAGCGACAGACGTCATAAACTTTGCAAGCACTTGCTCTGCGATCTCTTCTCCCGCCCTCGATACCCTCTGGTGCACACAGTCGAACTTGGGACCCCTCATTATGTGTCTGCCTCAAGACACCTGGAAAGTCGGAGATGATAATCTCATTGTGAGTCGTATTTGCCGTATGACAGGACACTGCTTACTATCCTCCCGTTTGCAGCACTTTTCCCGCGAGCCGCTACCTACAGAATGGCAGCGCGTCAGGATGAACGCATCAAGGATACGCAAGCTCGTTGGCAACCTCATTGGCCATTCCAAGTGCCCCCCAACACCGCATCGCCGCATCCTACAACGACTTTTCGCCCAGTTTCCGCCCACTTCGCTCTTCCCCAACCTTATCACATTGGATTTCGAAGTAGTGTTTGATCTTGCGGAGTTTAGTTCAAACTTCTTGCTACTTCGCCAGTTCCTCTCGCCCAGATTAGAAATGCTGGCCTTTTCCGTACCGTTAGGCCTCCCGGCGCATGAGGTAGGGCAATTGGTTGATGCCTTTCCGGTAGAAGCGTCCGGCCTGCGGCAATTGGTGATATCTGCCGATTACAGTGATTCGCCTTGCCACATCGACCTACCTCTCAACAAGTTGGCAAAGTTAATTCTCCTGGACGTAATCCGTGGTGTGTGCCTGACTGGGCATAGCATCGCTGATATCGGGCGCTTGCGTTCTCTACAAGTCCTGGCACTTACTTTGCATGAAGGATCCGGCGTTCTGCAGGACTCACGATCGACGGATACGCCAGTTGAATTGAGCGCCCTCAACCGCCTCGGGCTCGTTGCTGATCGCATGCAACTTTGCACATCCTTCCTTCTTCGCGTTATCACCCCACACTTATCAAGCATTGGCATCAAGTACACTAAATATGCTACACCGGCAGAAGTCGGAAAGTTTCGTACTATCCCTCCATGCGTCTTGCCAATCCTTTGAACTCGAAGAGATCTCTATTCAAAGCTATAATCGCCCCCTGTATCAGGACCTCAACCTCTATAGCCCACTTTCTTCCCACCTTTTCCGGCCCTTGCTTAAGTTTAGAGGGCTGAAGACTGCCAAGTTCATAGGCATAGGAAAATACTGTCTTGATGATGCTTTCATCGAGGATGCTGCAGTTGCTTGGCCAGATATTCACGATTTGCGGTTTGCCTCCAAGGAAACAGTCACATCCACGGTCACCTTCGCCGCCGTGCTTTCATTAGCCTCGCGATGTAGATCGCTGCGTGTCCTACATTTAACTTTCGACGCCACCCAAAGGCCGGCACTCCCCCATGGCAGGGAGAACGAAGACGCACCGGACGGAAACCAGCATTTTTGGCTCAAGCAAACAGCTCTCCGAAACCTGCAGGTCGGACACTCGAAGGTGTCGACAGCGGCACTTCCCGCGTTCGTCCTGGCTGTGGTATTTCCCAATCTAGTTGAGATCACCTCGTATCAAACGCCCGGTGTTTCCCATGATCTTCAGTGGCAGAAAGTAGCAACATCATTTCGACAACTGGTGAACCTTTGGAAGATCAATTTACACATGGCAGAATCGCTGCCAAAATTCGTACAGTCTATGTTGGAGGAAGACTTGCCGTCAGGATCATTGGAGGTCTCCGTGTAGTAAACCCACTCAGGATGTACTATTAATGTAAAAAAAGATATGGGTCCAATTGCTGCCTCTCAGCTTGTTAATGACGCTGACCATGACCGGAGGGAAGATGAGGAGTGGATCAGCGATGTGATACTGGCTGTCGTTACATGGTATGATATTGATAACTTGGTCGTAGTTTAGTACGGACCTAATTACACCGGCAGCTAGAGTCTTACTTCGTACGAACTCTGAAAGGAGCCAACACGAAGTAGCCAAGCACTCAGTTAGACTTGACAAACTCAAAATGATTTTGACTTTGTCTGGTATTCGGGTTCGGACTTGGTTGATTGCGAAACCCTTTAGATGGTTTCAACTTGGCACTTGGTGCAACTGTGGGGAACTAGTGCCGGTACTTAGTGCTATGTTCACATCATCATCATGATTGATATGTGGTGAACATATGATGTCGTTCCTAGATCAACGAGGGCATGTAGGAGAAAAGAAGACTCCGATCACTAACTTAGCCCGTCACGGTCTCCGTGATATAGTCACCGCATATAGTCAACCACCGAACTGCGTATCGTTTACGATAGATGGAAAGGAGGTAAAAGTAAATTTTGACTAAGAAAACACAATTAGCAAGCGTCCTGTAAAGGCTCTAAGGCGGTGGCGAGGATCTCTGATGAAGCATCACCAAGGGTAAAGGGTAATTCAGGGTCGAACCCAAATGCACCAGCGTCAAAAGTCTGCCAGATAGAATTTGGGTCGACAGCCGACTGAAGAACCGTAGTTGCGAATGTAATCAAGCCCCAGGAATGGTAGTTCAGAAGGAGGGAATGTAGTAGGTAGGCGGGGTGGTGAAAAGGGCTGAATATCCTTCTGGAGACCTGCGGTATCGTGTAGCGTCTGTATTATATTGTGATGGTTCATAATTGCCATTTGGAAGAGGACTGCTCTGCGAAGGAGACGGGCGCAAAGCACCTCCACGAGGCTCGGCGGAATGAGCGTCCCACTGGCGCATGGCCGAAAATACAACGGGGGTGTGAAGGTTGGGATGGCGATATGGTGATGAGACATGCAGGGGTGCTATATTCGGGCGTTTCTTGTCGCTGGATATAGACGACGTTGGGGTACTGTGTATCATGGTATCGGGGGCGGGTAAGAGGTGTCCAGAGGATATGACGCTATAATTCTCGCTCTCTGCATGGTGCGTTGGTAATGAAGGGGACGGACCAACAAGTGGAGGCGCATTTCTAGGAACGGGAACCAAGGCAGGGTGCTGTCCGCCACCGTTCGCATCACCACAAATGTACAAAGCGAGCTCGCTGTTAACAAATTGAAGTACTTCTTCAGCAGAAGGCCGATCGATGGGTGACTTAGACCAGCAACGAGTCATTAAGTTCCAGCACTGGTCGGTGACACAACGGTTGTCTGGACGGGGATGTATTTCTCCTTCAATCACTTTTAGCAAGATCGCGGTGTCATTCGTCAAGTGTTGCCAAGGGACACTTCCAGTCAAAACCTGTAGGGCGAATTAGTAAGCTGCATTAATAAAAGGAAACGGCTTACATACTTGAAGCATGATGCTACCAAAGGAGTACATGTCACTCTGAGTGGTGATCGCAGAAGCTGAGTCTTCCCCAGAAAGAAGCTCAGGAGCTGTCCACCGCATTGCTCCTGGATGACAGCTCATCTTCGCGAGATACGTCATACCGGGCGATTTTGTTAAGGTTCCCGAAAGGCCAAAATCTGCAAGATATGCAGTTCCATCGCTACTGATGAGGACATTGGTCTTGCAGTTGATCGTTAGTATGGTGGATAGAACAAATGAGTGACCTTACACCAGTGAGGTCTCCGTGAACGACTGGATTAAAGAACGTCTGTCCGTCTACAGTGAAGGTAAACGTATGGACTGAGGGAGATGGTTATTTATGCTTGCTATGTGCATGGCTGTGTTCACTCACGATAAATGAGGCCAGCGACTATGTCACGGAGCTTTGGCACGAAACGATGAGCTCGGGGGCGTAGACCGGGAGCATGCTTGGAGTTCTCACCAGAAGAAGGCGATCATGCAGTGTGAGGGTCTCGTTGTTCTCGTTGAGGAACGACGTCAGAGTGCCGTTGACTATCCACGGAGCCACCAGAGCCACAGAGGAGCCAAAATCTCCAGTAGTACCCATGAACTTCAAAATATTAGAATGTTGCAACCTCTTCCAAATCCCGAGTTCTCTTCGAAACACCTAAGAAAGCTGAATCAAATCCGTCTGTTCCATGCCATAGAGCATTACCTCAGCACTGAAGAATTGCGGTCGAATTGCTTTGACAGCGACCTGCGCCCGAGTGGTATGTTAGTGAACATGGAAAAACAGTAAAATCCACGAACGTCTACATTTCCCTCTGGACCATGGTATATACATTTATAAATATTTCCGTATGCACCGCCGGCAACGGGGTCTTGGCCACATCGGGTGATAAGCCCAGTTAAGTCTGGGATGAGGATTGGAGGGATTTGCTGAGTGGATGGAGCGGCATTGGGAGTGGCAAGTAGGGATGATTGATGTGTGAGAGGACAGGGTAATCTTCGCAGATCGGCCGTCGAGAGACCGCGAACCGTAGGGTTTGTTCCAAAACTTGGCGCGGGAATGGCTGACTGCGGCCAGGGTTTCTGAGATGCTCTACCGTGCTGCAGAACTCGACCAGCAGTAGCGGGCAATCTATTACTAGCATGCATGTAAATGGGAGGCTTCAACAACACGCTGACATTACTCACGGATGCGATAGGTTTTTTAGTTCTGGGAAGATAGGCAGTCTCTGTGCTGATCGCTTACTCCCAGGTATCACGTATGGATGTTGCGCGGCCGGACGAGGAGGGCCGTGACGGCGCTGTGCATTAAAATTGCTCGTACTGAATATGTCCGGAGGGAAAGCCTGAGTGGAGCGTGGTTGCGCGTCCATCTCCCACTGCATGCGTAAGATGGTCGTTGTCACGTCCTGCCAGTCAGAGTGGTACTTGTTTTAGCGATTGGAAACGCAGTGCATGTGGCCTCGAGGTTTAGTCTCCCGTAGTCAGACCTTTAAGAAAGAAAGAGTACTGACTGACAGTCGTTCTCTTCTTTATCAAGGTCTGCTAGTTTTGGAAGTTTGAGTCAGGGTCACCGCTTAACGAAAAAGAAAATAAAGCCGTGCCGGGAATATGACCACCACCGTGCCGGTCTATCTTCAGCACTGCATGTCAATAGACACGCGCTTCTTGACCGGTTACTTATTCCGTCGCGCCAACTACGGTGTAAGTATCCCGCTCTTGACTGTGCTCGAAACCTTTTGACATGGCGCAGAGGAAGTGGCAAATGCATCGAGTTACACGGGCATCGCCCAACAGTTGTTGAGGTCCCGTATACACAGGGCAAAGTTTTCTCCTCATTAGACATTCAACTCCACTTGATATTGTTCAAAGGAATGCTTCAGCGAGAGAGAAACGAAGGGCAAATCCATTGCACTCGAAAGATTGTACTCACCGCAGGCAGCTCACGGCCTCCAAAGAGTGATGTTACTAATCCGTCACAGCAACTCAGGCTCAGCCATCTTCGCAATCACAGGCTACTGTCTCCAATTCGCCTACTACGCCTCCTGTCAGCCATACTACCGCAGCTACAATGTTGAAAAGCTCGCGCCCTGAATCCTGATGTAATGATAAGACAGGCTGACACAACGCTGGGAAAAATATAATGAGGCAGTGCGACTCTGATGCAAACCAATGCGAAGCGCACTGCACTAATTCCATCAAGCAGTTGATGCATCATAGTTTTGGATACATGATCGAGCTCAAGTAGCGGTGCCTTGTAAATGGAATGTATGGCGGATTGCATGCCTCGGCCCTCGTACATATTGTCACCAACGAAAGTTACGAAAATTGAGCTCGGCGGCGGTATCGCCCTTCGGGAGATGTAGGTATCTCTCGATAGCCAAGAAAAAGATTCCTGTTCCAAAGGATGTTCTCGGTCCAGGCGTTACGGGCTCGTTGTGCGATGTGGAATGAAGAAGAGCCTCAGCGACGACAATGTTGGCACATATATTGCGCATAGACAGAGCTTCGAGTGATTCCTTCACGACACCTGCATGTTTCGCGTCAATTCGAGTGACGCAGTAGTATTGAAGTCAAGAATGTACTCGAGAACAGCTCGATGATATTGAGGGCAAGATATACTACCAGCGAGTACCTGGGGGGAGCATTAATTATGCCACACCAGTGTGGCACAGTACAAGCTCGTTCTAAGAAGGTGCGGGATTTGCCGAGCTGGACCCGCCTTCGCCTTCCACCTGCGAACGGACATCGAGGACGACTCGATGATATCGAGTGCGAGATATAATATTACTATATATGTAGCTTTCTCGTGACGGGACTGTATCTTGCGCGCCTCTCCGGTGCATCAGATGCAGCCCAACAGTTCATGATTACGAACCCGAAGACTATGGATCAACCAAGGGTGTCGCGGCGCACCCTTGGGGAGGTATGTATTCAATATCTTACATCATATAGTTTCGTACTTCAGGGTCCCTTTGTTCCGACCACAAAGTCTCGCATTCCTACAAACCCTTGGAAGCCATTGTGTCCGCCGCCTCTACAAGCTTCTTCTCGATGCCAGGCTCGCGCGAAGAGTGCCCTGCATCTGGAATGATGTGCAGAGTAATTTCTGGCCAAGCGCGTTTCAGTGCCCACGCAGTGGTCGCCTGGGAGTGCATGCGTGTCAGTACGGGTGTTTCTAGAGGTATCAAAAATCGGCATACGGGACATACGACATCGTATCTTCCTTGAACCACGATAGTTGGAATGTGACGGCTAAGGGCCATGAGAAGGGACCAAGGACGGGTGGAAATTTCACACACATCTTATCGATTTCCTGCTTTTCGAGCAGTTGGCCATCGCGCATGAAGCCCTGCATAGTTATCGCGGTAAAGTATAATCAAACCAACTGTCTGAGAGACAAACCTCATTGATGAAATAGTGGTTTTCAATCCGCGCAAATGCACTGAACGTCGACTCAGCAGAAAATTGAACCCGCCACGAATTCACGTACGTTGCAAAGCCATCTTCCTCCGCGTGGGCGATAGCCGCTGCGTCCACAATCAACCTTGATGTAGCCATCCTTGAAACATGGTATCAACACCAGGCATAGGTTCAACGGAGGGAATCATTCACTTACTCCCACTTCGCCCAGGCCTTTGCAGCGGCTAGACTGATCTTTGCATCCGAAGAGTTCAAGCGGCTGTGATACGCCTTCATCATGTCATGCCGTTCAGCCTCTGGAATCGGAGCTAGGTATTCGTCCCTGTACGATTGGGTCACCCCCCGCAATGAAGGCTCGTTATTACTATGTCAAATTTACCATTGTTCGGGGAAGAGATGGGAAGCGCCATCTTGATAGAAGAATCGTAGTTCGCTGGAAGGGGTGGAGCTATTGGTATGCTCTAATTTGAGTTATTAAGTGACTCGTACCTTGGTCTTAGGGTGAATATTCCGCTTCGTAAGAATTGGTAGTTTAGAATCGCCCGATGTGTCCAAGATCATCGAAACTCACCGGAGAACGAGCGATTTGACTCGGTCTGGATGGGTCTGTGTAACGAATCAACTGCTTAGACGAAACATTTAATAGAAGAAAGTCGATCGCAAACCTCTGCATATGCAAGGGAGAGCGTAGAGCCCTGCACATCTGCGTCAGTGGTGAAGTCTAGAAGTAGAGAGAAGTGGCACGAACCCAGCTACCACCAAATACGTGCCATTTCGCAACACCTAGCTTCTGCCGAAGAGCCTCGATGTCTTTCACGAGGTCCCACGTAGTGTTGTTCTCCAATTCCGCGCTCCTACATAATTTTATGCATGTGCGATGGCAAGGAATCGATAGGACTTACGGGATGGACTTTCCTGCACCCCGTTGATCAAACAGGACAATCTATGGCATCGAGAAAGTATAATTCATATGACGATACGAAGATGCGCAACACCACACGACTGTTACTTGCCTTGTATTTCTCAGGATTAAAGAATTGCCTATCCTTCGCATCTGTCCCTCCCCCCGGACCGCCGTGGAGAAAGACGACTAATCAACAGTTAATAACCTAGATCTGAACTGCATAGAACATCGGAACATGTACCTGGATCGCCTTCCTTGTTCCCACTCACCTCATAACTTCTCAACGATTACCATCAATGTTACGACAAATGATCATAAGACATACTAAAGTTTATGTTTCTCTGAATTCACACCCGGGAAAAAACCAGACTCGTAGGGCTTGATGGGAGAATACATTGCTGCAGGTTTCAAGGGAGTGGTGGACGAAGACGTAGGCCGTGAAAACAAGTTGGAAGATAGAGCTATCCTTATAATCAGCCTGAGAGTCCTGGGAGTTGATAAGATAGATTGACGCCTTTCCAGAACCCTGCAACACCTGATCATGAGGCCACGAGGAAAAGAAAACCACGCGAATCTGCTCACTAAGTACTTGGCACAAGCGCTCTCGACTAGTACTTGACGCTCCCGAAAAAGCTCGGAGCGGCGATCACTAAAACTAATTTTATGATAAGTTAATATCACGAAACGATGCCTAGCTATGGTCAAGTTAATGACCGTCATCAAAGATACCTAGGATACCCCAGAACAGCTCTCATTGACGCCTACAATGTCGATCCACGTCCCACTCCCACTCCCAACTCAACCTGAGGCTTCGCCCCCTCCAGCTCTTTCCGAAAAGGAACAGACTTTATACGACCTTGTCCTTGAACACTTCTCTGCCGCAGGATATACACTTCCAGATGTCGCCCAGGAGAAGGCTGCACTGACAATGGATGAAAAGTTTTGGCTGGTCGGTGCACCTTCTCATCACCCTCTTTCGATTTGCGCATTGGTTGACCCGCGTTATATTGACTAACAGTCGTATGAATGTCTTCTGAGATATCTACGGGCTACAAAGTGGGATGCGGATGAGGCTATCAAACGCTTGGAAGACACGCTCAAGTGGAGACGTGAATTCGGGATTTACGACCAGATTACTCCCGAACACGTCGAACCAGAGGTATGAGGAAGCGAATTCTTACAAGTTCATCCATTCAATACAACTTATTTGAAGGCAACGACTGGCAAAGAATTCATCTTTGGCTACGATACTCATGGTCGACCTGCTCTCTATATGTGCCCCTCAAAGCAGAATACTGAGGAGTCACCCCGTCAAATCCATTATACTTTCTGGATGCTCGAACGCGCCATCGACCTTATGGGTCCAGGTGTCGAGTAAGTGTCCTTCTACGCGCTACATGGTTTTTGGATTTATTTCGGCGCTATCTAGGACCCTTGCGTTGATGATAGATTATGCAGACAAAGCCAAAAACCCATCAATCAGCACGGCCCGTACAGTGCTCAATATTCTCCAGACACACTATCCAGAACGCCTCGGCCTCGCGCTAATTGCACATCTTCCGTGGCTTTTGCACGCATTCTATAAACTAATCACGCCGTTCATTGATCCCCTCACTCGACTGAAAATGGTCTTCAACCCTGTCATCAACGAAAATGGTCTTTTTCGGACGGCTATGGACGCTGAAGCCTGGAATGCCGGCAGTGTATCACGGGTATTCGAGCCGGAGCAGCTTGTGCAAGAGAGTTGGAATGGCACCCAGCCGTTTAAGTATTCCCATGCCGTGTATTGGGAAGCGCTTGTGAAGCTATGCGCTGAGAGGCGGTCTCTGATGGTCGCGGCGTGGCATCGCATTGGAGGGAAGGTTGGTACTAAGGAGTGGGAAGTGAAGGTTGCTGTCAGGGACAAGACGATGAACGCGCAGGTGGATGCGGAGAAGACAGATAATGACCAGCTTCAGTCATGAGGGAGCAGTCAACCACTCATTTACCTGTTTGCCTGTTTTACATGATGCGATTGTCGACTGAATCTATACCAAGTTTCGATGGAAGGTTGGTTGAAGATGTAAATATGCCAAGATAACAAGTTGGAAAAGCTATCCTTGTAATTTGCTTACAACTCCTGGGCGTTATGTAAGTAAGATTGGTAACTGGTCGAAGACCCTGCAACATTTGATCATAAGGTCATCTGTGCATGAGAAAAAGAAGATCCGCTTGAAAAAGAAGGAACAGCTGTCTCATTTATTTAATTTCAAGGTCTGACTACGGAGACTAGAACTTGACCCACGCGAATCTGCTCTCGATTGTTCTCGACTGTGAGTGCTTGGCGCTTGAGGCTGGCCTTGAGCTTGAGGCTCCCGAACAAGCTCGCGATCACACGAGCTAATGTCTAAAATCACAAACACGATGCCTGGGTAGCTTCAAGTTAGTCGCCCACCACCAAAGATACTGCTAGGCTAGCTCTGTTGGACGCCTGCGATGTCGATTCACGTCCCAGTCCCAGTCCCGACACACCCAGAGCAGGCTTCACCTCCAGCACTTTCCGAGAAGGAGCAAACTTTATATGACCTTGTCCTCGAGCACTTCTCTGCTGCAGAATATAGGCTTCCAGGTATCACCCAAAAGAAATCGGCACTGATGGTGGATGAAAAGTTTTGGCTGGTCGGGCACCTTCTCATCACACTTTTAATGCATTTGTCTGACCTGTCTTTATCTTGGTCAACAGTCATATGAATGTCTTCTCAGATATTTACGTGCTACGAAGTGGGATGCGAATGAGGCCATCAAACGTTTGGAAGACACGCTCAAGTGGAGACGCGATTTCGGGATTTACGACAAAATCACTCCTGAACATGTCGAACCAGAGGTGCGAGGAACCCAATTTTTGCAAGTTCACCCGTTCATTAATAGTGATGAAGGGGACGACAGGCAAAGAGTTTCTCTTTGGCTACGATACTCACGGTCGACCTGCCCTCTATATGTGCCCTTCAAAGCGGAATACCGAGGAGTCACCCCGTCAAATCCATTACGTCGTCTGGATACTCGAACGCGCTATCGACCTTATGGGTCCAGGTGTTGAGTAAGTGCTGTCCTACGCCATGCATGTCGGAACTTATTTAGCGTTATATAGGACTCTTGCGCTGATGATAAATTATGCAGACAAGTCCAAAAACCTACCAATTGGTACGACCCGCACAGTGATCAACATCCTGCAGACACACTATCCAGAACGCCTCGGCCTGGCGCTCATTGCACATCTTCCATGGCTTTTGCACGCGTTCTATAAACTGATCACGTCATTCATTGATCCCCTCACTCGGCTGAAGATAGTCTTCAACCCTGTCATCAACGAGAACGGTCTTTTTCGCGCAGCCGCGGATGCTGAAGCCTGGAGCGCCGACAGTGCATCAACCTCACGGGTATTCGAGCCGGGCCAGCTTGTGCAGGAGGGTTGGAACGGCTCCCAGCCGTTTACGTATTCCCATGCCGTCTACTGGGAAGCACTAGTGAAGCTATGTGAGGAGAGGCGCTCCAGGATGGTTGCGGCGTGGCATCGCATTGGGGGAAAGGTTGGTACTAAAGAGTGGGAAGTTAAGGTTGCAGTCAGGGACGAGACGATGAACACGTGACGGAGAATGGAGAGCTTTGATCATGAGGGAGGGGTTAACCATTCATTGCTTATTTGCTTGATTTACTGACGCGCTGATGCCAACTGAATCTATATAAGTTTCTGTGGAGGGTTGGACGCCAGGACCACAAGTTAGAATAGAGTTATCCTTTTAGTCGCCTTCAAAACTGCTGGGAGTTGATAAGATTGGTCGATCGAAGCCTTTGACCATACATACACTTGATAATGTGACATATTTAAATGGAAATTCGAATGGAAAAACCTGGAAAACCTCGCAAATCTGCCCACATAAGCGTGCAACAGGGACGTGATGGTGCCAATGGGAATTCCCGGCTCTACCTTGCTTTATGCTCCCGAAAAGGATTTGGATCACAATAACTAACGTGTACATACATAATATGAAACTAGGACACCCGAGGAGAGCTCTGTTCAACGACTGCAATGCCGATTTACGTCCCCCTCCCTGTCCCGGCTCACCTACATGAGGCTGCACCACCTTCAGCACTTGCCGAGAAGCAGCAGATTTTATATGATCGTGTCCTTGAGCATTTCTCTGCCGCAGACTATACCCTTCGAGATATCGACCAGGAGAAGGCTGCACTGACAGTGGAAGAAAAGTTTTGGTTGGTCGGTGCAACTTCTCATCGCACTCTTCGATTTTGTGCATTTGGTTGACCCGCGCTGCCTTGTCCAATGGTGACTAACAGTCATACGAATGTCTTCTGAGATATCTACGTGCGACCAACTGGGATACAAATGCGGCCATCAAGCGCTTGGAAGATACTCTCAAGTGGAGACGTGATTTCGGGATCTATGACAAAATCACTGCTGAACATGTCGAACCAGAGGTACGAGGAAGCAAATTTTTTCAAGTTCAAACGCTCACGTTTAATGCAAATGATTAAGGCAACGATCGGCAAAGGGTTTATCTTCGGCTACGACACTCACGGTCGACCTGCCGCCTATGTGAGCCCTTCGAAGATGAGTGTCGAAGAGTCACCCCGTACAGCTCAGTACATTATCTGGATGCTCGAACGCTCCATTGATCTTATGGGACCAGGTGTTGAGTAAATACCTTTTACATATTCCATTTTTCGGAACCTGAGTCGCGCTATCTAGGACCCTTGCGATACTGGCAGATTATGCAGACAACACCGGGAACCCATCATTTGGCCTGGTCCGCACAGTGCTCGATATCATTCAAACGCACTATCCAGAACGCCTCGGCCTTGCGCTGGTTGCACATCTTCCCTGGTTTTTGAATGCATTTTTCAAATTAATCATGCCTTTCATGGATTCTTTCACTCGGCAAAAGTTGGTCTTCAATCCTGTCATCAACGAGAATGGAGTCTTCCGGACGGTTGCGGATACTGAAGCTTGGAGTGCTGGCAGTGCCACATCACGGGTATTCGAGCCGGAGCAGCTTATCCAGGAGGGTTGGAATGGCTCCCAGCAGTTTGTATATTCCCATGCCATGTATTGGGAAGCGCTCGTGAAGCTCTGTGAGGAGAGGCGCTCCAGGATGGTCGCGATGTGGCATCGCATTGGGGGAGAAGTTGGTACCAAGGAATGGGACGTGAAGGTTGCTATCAGAGAAGACAATGCGGACACGCAGAAGGATGTGGATGAAGTGCTGATGGAGAATGACCAGCTTTAGTTGTGAGGCCTCGAGGGAGCAGTCGCGCATTCATCGCCTATTTATTTTTGTCTACTAACGGGCTGGCGTCTACTCTACGATACACACGTGTACTTGGCTGTTTTACAATGTACATAGACATGCTCGTAAAACCAAGTTGTTGTTCTGTGGCACCGGTCTGTCGGAGAATGGTCATAACTAAGACCAAATTGGCAAGGTGTTGAAGGCCCATGGTGTTCCTAGCCATTCCAACTCACTGGCTCAGTTCATGGTTGTGCCATTACCCTGTCCCAATGGCAATATAGTAATACAGACGATCAACGAACAAGTACACGCAAACCGACGAACAACAAGAATTTCACGCACATCAGTGGTTTTCGAGAATCAACCGGCAGACAACAGTGAAGAAACGCCGAGCGCAGGGCTGGGATGGTGGTTTCCGGTCGTCAGGAAGTTCTGGGAGCTGATTTTCGATCTCCTTGTGCAGGGTAGAAGGTGGGTTGAATCTTCGCCGGGTCTTCTGAGATGTCGCTGGGAGAGGGAAACACAGTGACCGACTCGGAGCCATCTGAATATTTACCGGACATGGTTTAAGGTGGCTAGCGGTGTCGTTGAACAAAGATTGTGAAGCTGCCGCGAAGAGCGGGATATCTGGCTCAGCGTTGATCAAGATTGTTGAGATTCGAAGCGAGGGGTTTTACAGCTCCATCTGTGGTGACCATACCAGGAATCACGCTGGCATTGCTTTGAGCAATACCGCACAACCTCACATCGCGCGCATTGCATAAGCTGAATGTCTTCCGCAGTACCAACACTGATTTTGGAGATAAGTTGTCCGATCAGCAGGAACGAAACAACGAAGTCTGTGACTGACTCGTAGGATCCTAAGCCTTCTGATTTGGCGATGGCCGCCTCATCATTTCCTCCCTGGATCTGAGTTTGACATATAATTGTATCTTCATCTCGAGCGCGGACCAGCACTCCCAGATGGTTTCGTCCTGTCTCGCGATCGATTGGAGAGCATTAGACCAGGTGTCCACATGTTTGTAGGCGTAGGTCAAGATTGTGTCGTGAACAAGGTATTCATATAATATCAGAAGAAAAGTCGTGATGATATTTTTATTAAGATCCTCCTCCAGTGGTCTCAAAGGACACATAGTTGTTTCAAAGGCATGTGAGCGGAGAGCTTGACGTAGCACTGAGATAGTGACATTGGCATGTTCACAGAGAACAGTGAGGTATCCCAAACTGCATGGGAGTGGTTATTCGAGGGTATGATGCATATGCCCTGTGGAATAAAGTAGCAGCCGGATAACACGGCAAGTTGAGAAGATTTCTTTGATGGATTATCGGTGGATGTATTCTTCCCGCATTGCATTGCTGTGCTCGCTCATTTCCATCATAAATCTAACACAGTAAGAAAGCAAATATTACTGCAATCAGCTCCATTGACGTTGGTAGTCTTGATACTATATCAGGGTCTTGGGCCATTGCTCGTATGAACTTGAGTCTTGACATACTTCAGAGCTGTGGAAGCGACAGCGCCGGTGTCACGTGATACTTTGAGTACCATGGTCATAAAAGCTTCGTCGTGCATGCACCCTATAGCCAAAATGGGGAGCATAAGTTCAAGCGGAGTGCACCTGAGTGTCACCATTAATCTTACTAATTAGTAATTGTATCACACGCCCCATCCTGTTACTAATTAGTAACAGATAGTATAATTCCCCTATACCAGCAATAATATTAGCAAACCAGCAGTCCCTTAGCAAAATCAAAGCAGCAGGCTTATTTAATGCGGCTGCCTTACAGTGCCTTACTACCCAAATAGGTATGAGCGGAAATGTCCGGATAGCGGCACTGATTTCCCGACACTACGTTGCGCTTTCTCACGACTATGTTCTTAGCCGTGCTCGTTGTGCTCAACGTTGAGCTCCCACATGTCGCTCATTTTCTACTCGATTTTCACCAGACGTTCTCTATCCTATTTGTCTACGCTACCGGCATGGTATTACCTGCTCCACGACCTCTCAATATTACTGGATTGTCTAACTAATACTGTCCGACTTCCCATGACATATCCTCGTGGTCTGTCCTTGTTCTCACACTCCCTTGGTCCCGACCACCATGTCCAACCGCAAATGCAAGTTGAATTCTACCTTTGGCACCATTCACGAAACGATCATCACAGATACTGGCACCTTAAGAACATCGAGAGCCAATCTCAGCAAAGTCCGTGTGGATAGACTCGCACTTGAACGTGAAAACTTGGGGAGTCACCGAGGTATGTAATCCGTCTTTCTTACATTTTGAATACTCACAACAGACAGAAGAGCTCAGTGCTGCCACGTGAGAAGTCCTGGCCGAGGCCGCCATCTATGCAAACAAGTACCCAGACGATGTCGGCGACTCGATTATGGACTTCGGTGGTGTTATTGGTGCAGGAGTGGCTATGGATGGTGATGTCGTTGATAGCGATGACTCAACAGAGGAGAACGAGGGTAGCGAGACACAATCTCTGGCCGCTGGCTATGACCGGCATGCAGGTAGTGCTGCAAGAATGCAAATATTCAATAGGTATGTTTACCCGCATCTGTATTTTCTTATTTTCTTACGAACTAATTCTTTGTAGCATTCAAGGTAGACGCCATCATCGACGTGCACCCCTGCAGCTGCCTCATGCGCAATCGCGCAATGCATTCTGCATGGCAGGATCAAATGCCGTCACTTGCTCGGGCGTTTTTACTGTGGAAGGAGAATCCTTGTTTACTGTCCGCTCAAGCCCCAACAACTTCATTTCACGTCACCATGGTTGATATTAGTGAGTTCCGCTCCACCATGTTGACCGCTACTTAGTGTATCTACAGGCAATGTACTCAAAAAATCTGTCGACCAAGCCCCCAACGAACTCGCCAATGTATCACTCTTGAAGTCTGGCTACCTCGGCTGCTCTCCTCTTCAACCCACACTTGCAATATCTTTGGGTTGCCTCGAGCTCTACCACCAAATACGCCGGAGAAAGCCATCATTCAGTGTGCAGGGGATGGTGAAGGTACTGTGCTCTCTTCACAATGTAAGTCTCTGGCGTCTATGGTAATAATCACTGACTTCGAGTAGCGCACTTATTTTCAGTCCTTACACGACCAGTTCGCTATCGCGTTCGACACATATCTTGCCATTTTGCGCGAGGTGAGAACGCTCGTCGATCAAGCACTAGGTCGAGACACGCCACACTGGCGTATGCTTCATGCATGTCCAGTGTGCAACTACAAGGTACGTAGTTTAAAGTTGTTGCAAGTATACTTACCATGCTGTATATATCAGCAACCTGATGAGCCCCCTCTTTATCCTGCACGACTTGATGCCTTTGATGGCAACAACTCGCTGAAACGAGTCAACGGCTCTGGCCATGCCGACGAACGTTCTTTCCCATCTACATATCTTATCCCCGCTGCTGAGGTGGATCTATTCAAAGACGATGTCCGCCTTCGCCCAGGGACCCGAATGACCACAGGCGACAACGTCCATCTCTCAAACATCCCAGGGACCCAAGCGACCACAGGGGATGAGGTCCTTCCATCAAACAATTCGACTTGTACCGAAAACTGGAGGGTCGCGAACACGACATCCGAAAACAGCACCAACGTCTTCGATCAGACCGGTGTCTTTGTTAGCGCATGTCGCCATGGTATTGTTCAAACTTTAGTTGAACTGCGCCGAAGCGGTGAACTGTATGTACAAATTTTCATCTTTCATTTCACTCGCTCAAAGTATTATATGTATTTATGTAGTGCGAAATATGCCCTAGCAACAGCAAATAAACTGATTGACGTGTATGGAGCCAATGGTGTGACCGGATATGACATCGGGTGTTCTTTTTCCAAGACAATTGCTGCAAGTTCGGTTGCTGACAAAGTCAAGAAGGTCAACCATCGTTTCGTTGTCAATGCCTTTCACGGGCACGCTCACAACCGCCGTTGTCAACTCCAGTATCATACGCTTTATCAGAAAGGTCTGGGGATTGAAGATCTCGAGACTTGTGAGCGTGTCTTTGCAGGTTCAAATGCTGTTGCCCCACTTATACGGCACGCATCATATTTTCATTGGCTGCAATTTATCGACCTTCAATTTGATCAATGGGATCTAGATCGCTATCAAGAACTCAGTAGGTCGACTTCTCAAGTCTCGACTTCATAAAATGAATGAACTCATTATTTCTTATCTAGGTCAGTTTCTGTACAACAACTATAAACAGGCGCTTCACATCATCAATGATCTCGTGCCCGTCGTCCAGGAGTTGAAACAACAGCTCGATCTTTCAGATGCTGATTTCGAGCAATGGAACATCGAAGAACTTCAATATCTGGAGGCTCTTGCTGCAGAACTGGAGTACGATCCAGAGAAGATCGCATACGTCGAGGCCTTGCAGTCGTTGGCCAAGGCTGAGTAGGTGCCTTGTATGTCCTAATAATTCATTTCTGATATATTTATAGAGCCGAATATGGTAGCATTACTTCCGTTCAATTTCTTTCATATGCGCTGGCCGATTTCACACAGAACTCAGGTCTACGCAAAGGTCCACAAACTGCAACCAAAGCATGTGAAGCTGAACGCCGAGCCACCCACAGTAAGCTTGCTCTCGAAATGAATGCAGTGCTTGACTTAGAGCACCGGCTTGGTCTTACGGAGCGCTGGACACCACGTGATCCTGAATATCAAGAACCGCTCGAATATTTGAACAACAATCGGTTCGTACATGCAGTCCAGCGTCTCGAAGGACTTGTTGTACAAAGGCTGTTCGAACTTGCCAAGGCCAACTTGGCTAGTACAGGTATGTGTGTCGTCACTATACATTTCTATCTACTGATTATAATAGGTTATAAAATGCGCCAACAGATATCCAATGCAATAACTCGCCGTTCGAGTGCGATTCACCATGCACTGGAACACTACAACCAACTCGCAGTGTCTGCAATCCCCTCCATGAGACATTCTCAAGTTTAGCGAAGTTGCATTGTACGCATGCTTGGCAAATTTGAGTTGCTCAAAAGCTCACGGTCGGGAAAATCTTAACCAAACCTTGGGCTTCAAAAGCCAACAGAGAGGTGGCAGGCAAGTACTTCAAGATAATTTTGCACGCAAAGACGAATGGATTCTCCTCAACGATGGCGACGAGACCTCATCACGCACATTTGGAAGCATCAACCTGCCTTGCCCACGAATTCCTGCCTGCATGATGCGTGTCGCGAACAATGTCATTGGCTCCAGAATTATGAATACCAGGTTTTTGTGATATTCGTGTGCTGGAGACCTCTAATGATGCAGATATGGGTGCAGTAATTGACGAGCTACAGAGTGCTGCGCCCATCGAAATAGATGAAGACGATATCTTGTGTGATGAAGCGGCTTGTTTAGAATCATGTATTACCATAGCTCTGTCCAAATATATTCAGTGTCTATCTACCACATTGGGAAGGCCGCTTCCAAGCAACCAACGTAAACTCCATTGAAGCTAGAGCAACGGTGTGCGCAGAAGATACGTTGTGACAGAGCGAGCTTCTGTGTTGTTCAGCAGGTGTGCTTACGAGTTCGGGATGGCCGCTTCCAAGCAACCAACATAAACTCCATTAAAGCTAGAGCAACGGTGTGCGCAGAAGATACGTTGTGACGGAGCGAGCTTCTGTGTCATTCGGCAGGTGTGCTTATGAGTTCGGGATGGCCGCTTCCAAGCAACCAACATAAACTCCATGATTGAAGCTAGAGCAACGGTGTGTGCAGAAGATATGTTGTGACTCGGACGGAGCGAGCTTCTGTGTCATTTGGCGGGTGTGCTTATGAGTTTGTATTGGGACATGTGCGTGGATGTTGGAGTACGTAGTCCTGGGACCGGAATTGGGGCTGGTTGTGCATAAGCATAATCGCGGGTTCTCACAAGAGTGTAACTTGGGTCTCCAGCATCATACAAAGTACCGTGAAGCAACAAACTCACGTTATTATGCAATGATGATTTACTGTCAGAGTGGTCGTCAGAACAATGGTCCGTGTTCTGATGATGGTACAATGAAGAGAAGTGAATACCATGATATTGTTGTGCTGCCTGCAGTGTGTCATTCAAGCTGTGATGTCATGCATATGGGAAATTGATTTCGGGTAGCCTCAGTTTCGACAAATTACAAAATCAATGTTGCTCGAGACTCGTTGAACATGCTGAGCTGCGCAGCATGCAAGATATTGTGTGCAGAATTCAGTGTGGACAGCCTTATCAGCTCAAATCAAACACGTCCGAGGGCATCTGGCCGATTCTTAGTATTACTGGGTATCAGCCATGACCACATTCGCAGCATATTAAGTCCATCATTCATTCCTCTCGGAGCCTCTTAATTTTTTGCTTCATTCTCAAAACTCCATTGTCCTGCAGACTGACCATCTTCAAGACTTACCATCTTCAATACCGATGTTCAAGAACTCAATCGCAAGCTTCCAATGGCTTGATCTAGCCTGCAACAGTAACAAAAATGTGCGTTCTGCACTACTAGTATCTTGTTGCCAACTCTGATCAATTATTTTGGAAAACTGACTTGGATTTCAGACAACTAGTATTGTGGTGACACTGCAGGCGCAATTTGTTTTCGAGCCGCATGGGACCGCTCATCATCATAGGCCTGGACAGCCGAGAATACTGCCTGGCGATGGGCTAAACGAGCCCACTGTCCTCATCACCACTTGAAAAGTTGCTCCATTGGGGACCATGCAACAGCAGTTGGACCACGCCAATCTAGACCCAACAATAGACTTGCTGGAGGAGATTTTTGCGTCCTCGATTGCAGACAGGGTCCGTAAGACTGTTTTCAATTGTAGTTGGAAAAAGGCGCCTAGTACTTCAGGTGTGTCTCAAACTTTTGTGGCTCATGTCAAATTCTGATTGTTATTATTTTCAAGGTTTAACTCAAGACAACATCTTTCAGGATGGAAGTCGCACTTCACTGCCATTTCCTCCCCTTCCTGCAGCTATTCAGGGAACCTGCTGCCACTCCGAGGTCCACTCGTGGAAATATATCAATGCTCACTACTCCAAGACGTGCAGCAATGCTAGCTGAAGTTTCGCAGCGTCCTGACTTCGAGACTTGGCTTCTCACAAATCAACGCACTCACGGAACTCCGTCTTGAGCACCAAACCATTCTGCTAGTGGTCCTGGTTCTTGCCAGCAGCCCACACCCACTGTAGCACCCACCCGTCGTCAACCTACAACTACTACTCGTCAGCGCACTATACCCTCCGCTCTTCAGCGCACTATACCCTCTGCTGGTCAGCGCACTATACCCTCCACTCGCCAGCGACCCACACCAGCACGACCAAATATCCCAGCTTCTTCAACCCCTACTACAACCCAGTCGCATGACCTGGACTCCATGTATGTGTCAGATTCGTCTGATTCTATATCTTCTGTGTCGTCTATGATTAGTTTTTTTTCGCAACTTTCCAGGAGTTCTTTGCTAAATGAAATTCTTATTTGAAGCCTGATTCAATTATGGTTGTGCAGGACCTTGCTTCCGAACAAGATGCAGAAGCCAGTGGTGGGCGCCGTGAGCCCATGTGGGACCAGCCCAGCCTTCCATCACCATTTTCTGTATATGATGATCTTCAGCGTCTAGGTGCCGAACAGCCGCACACATGTCACCTCCCCCACCATATGACACCATCGTAAATAACCAGCCAGTTGTCTACATACAAAATGTGAGTTTTTTTTACTCGATACCGGTCTGAGTGTCTCAGTTGTTTTATTCAGGGAATTATTGTGAGGATCAACCAAAGTCGTCAGTAGACATGTTGAAAGCAGTGTGACGTCAGGGCCTAAAATTTGATGTGTGTAGTGAACTTTAATACCCGCTCCAACCTAGACTCGAGCTTTGTTTCCAAGTGAATATATATATATATATATTGCAAAGTATAACTAGATGTTCCTTTAAATCTAAGTAAGGTTAAAAATTATCTGCAATTCCAACAGCACATTATCCATGGTTAACACATCAACATCAAAAGGCAAACACGTCCGCGCAAAGCTAACAGATACCCAAAAGGCTGCCCGCCGCACAAAAGTAGTCAAGCTCAGCAATGCCATTACAACGGCGCAAGATGCATATCACGAGGAGGCCTGTGCTATTGCCAAAGACAACGGACAGTAAGATCACTTATTTCGTCAAAAAATCATAGTACTTACTCTTGAACAGAAGCTTGAAGTGGACACGAAGGCAGCTCTATATTAGCAGAGGTATCTTCAACAAATGCGGACCTAATCCCTGGAATGCGTTTGTCAAACAAAAACTGGATGAGGAGAATGAAGGTACTAACAAATAAAGTTTTCGGGCTGATACTGATACAAATCAAAGGACTGTGCACTGGGAGATCGATTCAAGCTTTCTGCATTTATCAAAGCCCACAGTTCAGAATTGACGTCGACCTATTTGCATTTGACATCAGCCGACAAGAATCACCTGCGGGAGAATATCAACACATATCGCCAGTCACGTGTGAAGGTCACACTGTGCAAACCCTAAGACACTACAAAAGGACGTGAATGCAACATTCAAAACAATGCAGATGGAGGTACTGGCACAAAATAATACATAGAAATGTGACTTACTTGTGGTTGAACAGTGGGCTAGCATCCAAGTGCGAACAGGCCTCGAGGGAATGTATATTGCAGTTCGCGGTGATGTCGAGCAATACCACGAACCCAAACTCTTTTATACAGCAAAGGTCGGGTCATTCATCAAGGACGTTCTCGGCATGGAACCAAAGCGCTTTGCACTCAAAGTCAAGTCCTGGGTAGTCGGAGACTTTGGTAAGCAAAAGGCATACAATAAACATGACATACTCAACTTTCATGTAGATAGTGGTGGCACAGTCAACCGACGACTGTCATTAACAAAGCTCATTAGCCTATGCCGCCAGCTCATCCAGGACGGACTTGGTATGTTGAGCCATAATTCTTTCCAGGTACATTTCCTGAGATTAGTCATACAGATATCATTCTTCCCACTTTGAAGCACCCACCGAAAAAGAAGGTCCAAATGAATTATGATAATTACGAAGGCAAGATTGTAGAAACTTACGGCGTCGCATTGGAAAATTTTCCGGGCACTGTTCAAAATCCTGGAAAGATTGGGCATCGTGAAGACTTGATCAAGTTGTATGACTTACTTTTCAAAGGAACATGCTCGTGGACGAAGCTTACAAATGATGAGCTCGTGGAACACGTTGCCAAGAATAAACAACGCCAGGCACACGGTGAACAAATCTACAAGGCTCGTAAGCGCCAAGAAAAGGCCTCCATAGCAAAAAGCACAGAAATGGTGGAAGACACAGATGAGGATAACGCGAGTTCGTCAGAGAGTGGGGTAGATTCACCGGAGGCTTGATCAACATATTGTTTATATACATTTCCTGAAAGCTGCGGTATTCATGTGAAAACGACTATTGCTGCCTGGATGACTAAGAAATTGTCTAGTTGATAAAAGGTGACTCACGAAATTCAACCTGCGGCGCAGTGGTCATGCCCAAGTGACAAGGTTGAAGCAGTGAGTCCGGAAAGCCGCACAATCCGTATGAAGATGATATTGTCCTGCCTAGAGGAATAAGAAATTGACTAGTTGATGGAATGGGACTCACGAACTTCAACCGCAGCGCAGTAGTCATGCCCAATGACAAGGATGAAGGCAGTGGGTTGAGAAAGCCGCATGATCCGTATGAAGATGATGTTGTCCTGGCCTAGACGAATGAGAAATTGTCTGGTTGATAAAAGGGGACTCATGAAATGCAACCGCGGCGCAGTGGTCATGCCCAATGACAAGGTTGAAGGCAGTGGGTCTGGAAAGCCGCACAATCCGTATGAAGATGATATTGTCCTGCCTAGATGAATAAGAAATTGTTTAGTTGATGGAAGGGGACTCACGAAATTCAACCGCGGCGCAGTGGTCATGCCCAATGACGATGTTGAAGGCAGTGGGTCCGGAAGGCCTGCATAATCCATATGAAGATGATATTGTATTGCCTAGACGAAGAAGAAATTGTCTAGTTGAAGAAAGGGGACTCACAAAATTCAACCACAGCGCAGTGGTCATGCCCAATGACAAGGTTGAAGGCAGTGGGTCTGGGAAGCTGCACAATCCATATGAATATGATGCCGGTAGCATAGAAAAATAGAATAGAGAACGTCTGGTGAAAATCGAGTAGAAAATGAGCGACATGTGGGAGCTCAACGTTGAGCACAATGAGCACGGCTAAGAACATAGTCGTGAGAAAGCGCAATGTAGTGTCGGGAAATCAGTGCCGCTATCCGGACATTTCCGCTCATACCTATTTGGGTAGTAAGGCACTGTAAGGCAGCGCATTAAATAAGCTGTGCTTTGATTTTGCTAAGGGACTGCTGGTTTGCTAATATTATTGCTGGTATAGGGGAATTATACTATCTGTTACTAATTAGTAACAGGATGGGGCATGTGATACAATTACTAATTAGTAAGATTAATGGTGACACTCAGGTGGCGGAGTGAGGTGACCATAGCGCAAATGATTCAATGGACGCCAGGCGATGAACAGCGCTTTTTGTCTTTTGTTTTGAGAGCTAGCATCCACATCTCTACAATCAGGTGGTAAAGGATGGGCGTGGTGGAGAGGAATGATGTGTTCCCGTCGTTCACAACAGACCCACAACGCAGCACATCGCCAACTAGATCAATGGCGAACTTCCTGTCGACCGGTCTATAGTTTCTTCTGCATATCACAAACTGGCTATGAAAGAAGACAAACCAGGGAGCGACACAGTGCCAGGCGGAAATGAGATATTGTTTTGCCTCCAAATCAATGTCAGGATTGTCATTAATTTTGTTGAAGGTTTTCACGATCCCAACAAGTGACCATCGGGCGAGCTCCATATCGGTGGTAGTGGCTGGCGTTGACTCTGCAGGAATGCAATCTGGGTCGAGGTGTATGTAGAACACTGGCTGCAGTATGCACAGCTCAGATGCAGGACCGATCTGCAACTCCATCACAGAACTGTTTAAAGTCTGCTACCGAATGATTCGATATCACTCCCTAAACCCTCTGAGACCTCTGGAGCGACCTTGTCCCTGGCCTACTCCCTTGGAACCCCTAGTCCAACGGACGAGCATTGCTCCTCTTGTTGGGTGTCTCGTCTCCCCCATCTCTTCACAGTTTTTTAATTCTTTCTTTAAATCAAATTTATTGTTCTTTGGGGTCTACAGTGGAGTCCTGTTATTTCGGACAATTCCCATATTCCGGGGGGCTTCTCCAATTGATAAGTGCGAAAGACGGACATGGCGGGTCTCCTGCCATTTTGCTGCTGGTGGTCTGATACCATCGCTACCATGTTAACTGAGAACGACGAGCTGCACGATATCTAGAAAGCACTTACGGATCTAAACCAACAATGCAATGTAGTGTACCTGCCAGCCTATGAGTTACTTTTTTCAATGAAGATGTATGGGTGTGACGTACGTGCACTGGACTATGTTGTCCACCATAGTGGCACCTGGATAGTTTAGAGCCCCCCACTGTGGCTGGGCACTGTATACACGCATTGGTGCCAGCAAGGAAGCTGAGCAGCGCAAACATGACGGAGCGGGAAGCAAACATGATTGAGTCAGGTGGAAAGGAATGAGGCAAAGCCATAGTAGCAAGCAGATGTTTTATAGGCTGAAACTTCCAGTGTGAACATAAAGGAGTTGCTCGCTTTGTGGTTGAGATGCCCTCCTGTGGGCGAAAACAGTTCAGCCAAAGTGCATGACAATCTCCGCAGACTCGAGAAGAACTGTGAACATTATGAGAAGTTCATGTGCCAGAAGTACTTAAAGGGAGATGTGTGGTACGACGGGGTTGTGGGGCACGAATGAATCTCTAGTTCCTGGGCGGCCTTGGCTTCGCATTCCTCGCCAAATTTGTGCACGTTCATCGGACATTGTGACTTGCCAAATAATACTCTCCGTAGTATGACCATCCTTGAATCGATGAAGCTCAGCACGGCCTCATAGATCCCAAAACTGCTGCGCAACGTTGAAGTTGCGGTCTCCCGCAGGAGGTTCGTGGTCAACAAGACGGAACTTCGTAGGATACGGTTGGAAAGTCGATGTTTATAAACAGGTGTTAAATATTCCGGTAATTAACTGATTATAACACTGTTAGAAAGTTGCTCCGTAATTTAGCCTGTTGGAAATTGTGAAAAGTTGTGATCATGCAGGGCCGACTCCACCGTCCAGACAACTTCATATAGCTGCAAAAACGAGGCCTTGCTACTGTCACGGAAGGCATGAGCAGGATCATAAATAAGGCTGATGTCAATCGTGGATGTGCCGGGGCTTTCTGCCGAGTGTATGGGGCGGCAAGGGGTGCCAGGCTGAAGATGGCTATCGCTTGGGTGTGGTTACCAAGACTTCGGAGTGAGATGGATGACATACTAGTAGTCGTAGAGGCCAGGAAGTTTGCATCAGAAGACCCAGAGAGGCAATTCCGAAAAGCTCGCAATAAGAAAAACGTTGAGAGTATGGAGTCTGTAAGGCAAAAGATACATGCATCAAAGCAAGTGGGGAGATTGGATCGGCTTTTCCAGTGAACGTGCCATCAGATGCGCCATGGTTTAACCGTTGCTCCGGTTTCTCCTTAGAGCCAGTTCGGCAACCGATGTTTGAACAAGTTTTGCGTACGTGTGGGATTGTGGTGTGGCGCGAGTGTGTCGGGATGTAAGCGGAGTCTAAACATCCTCGGTAAGATTAATTGTTATCAGTATATACCCTGCTACCTGCTGTGCATCTCTAGCTATGGATGGCCTATGGCCTATGCAACTGTTGTTTAATTGGCCGCTCTTCCCTAATAACCCATTGATTCTCAGATGCCTCTCCATGCCACTCACTGCATTCAACCAGGTGATCAGACTTGCTTGCAACGAGCTGAAGTCTGCCAGCAGATATCGTGGTATATTGCACTGCTTATTAATATCCTTCTTGCCACCACCACACATATTCTTCTGCATCAAGTTCCAGATGACACTGGACTTTGAGGCAAAATAATGGCTGCTATTATTTCCGGAAAATCTCATGTAATCAGTAAATAAATGTGATGTAGTGCATCCATCCTGTTTTCTGTGAATATAACCATCCATATGGCCAATTTCTCAAAGTTGCTAAGTCTAGATCTCACGAGCTCGAGGTTGAGCTCTGCACGCTCACAATATGCCATGGGTGCTCATTGTCTTCTCTCACAATGATGGCGGACACAACACATTGCTGTGCACTCAAACCACCCACTGCGCTTCTACAATGGCAAGAGCCCTTGTTTGGTGCTCCTGTAGCCATTGCTCTTTAACTGACAGTGGTCAACTCCAACAGTCAAGAAAAACTCATTAAAGGCATCTAGATGCTGATCAGCGTGAACAAGAGCATCTGCGCATGTGGGAGACAGACCAACAGTGGGGCTCCCCCATCCCTGCATCATGCAGAAACACGAGATCCCCTGAATTACCTCCAGACCCAGCTATCAACAACTATGTGCAAGAACCTCAGCATGATGTTGAGTTTGGGTACCGGATGGAAGTAGATGATCAATACAATGGCAACAATGATGCTGACGACAGTGATGGAAGGGAAGGTGACACATATGTCAGCTTGTATGATGACAAAAACACTTATCGGGCATTCCTGCCCCAAGAAGATGCTGTCGAGGAGGAAGATGGTGATGAAAATAATGAAAATTCTGATGAGGAGCAAGATCTTCATGAGGGTGCAGACATTGTCGATGACCCTGCATTTAATGTGGGCAATGGTTTTGACGAGGATGAGGATTGCCTACCACAGGATGATGAAGAAGATCTATTGTTCGATGAAGCACCTGCCTTTAGTGAGCATTCTGCTATCAGGAATGCATCTGTGTGTGCGTACATTGCATCTGCATTCAAAGGTGCCTTGCATGATGTCTGTCATGAATTCCAAATACGAATCATTTTTCATTTCTTGGCTTTCCTTCAGCTACTTCTAGTTACCAAATTGGTCACATGACTTCACTTCCCGTCACATCTTCACCTCTTCACATATCACCTGTTGTTTCTCTGATTGGTTCCCCAACTCGACGGGCTAGAACAATCTTGCTTCCAAAAGAAGTACTGGTCGGATCTTGGGCTTCTATTTAGTTACTGTCTGACTCATTGCTTATATATCATGATGTCATGCTCAGTCATCCGCAGTATTGTACGACTCTTTTCTCATTGGCTGATTTCTTTCATACTCAGATATCTCCTATTCAATGTTATGTATATAAGTAGGTTAGTTAGCGTAAGTACTCCTTAGACTTAACCTCTTTGTTTCCACACTGGTGGTAGACCTAGATGTTCACGCTCAGATCTATCTTGTTCATTATCATCCCTCTTGACCGAGTCCTGGTGGTTGTGTGTTAGTCTTTACCAATCGGTGAATGCTAGTCATAACATTAGGTTAAGTCTTCTTACCACTCTGACTCGAACTTTGTCTTGGACATCGCCATTCTCGACAAACTTCACTGTGTTATTCTGCTGAGATTTATCTTGCGGATTATGTTTAATAAACATCTTCCCAGACGTGTTTTGTTATATCAATCTCTTTACATTACTCTTTAGTAGAAGTAGACCAGGCCCTTGCCTTCAGCGAGCTGCCAGTCTATAAGGATCAGTGACACTTAGGTCCTGTTTCTGTACGTCTACAGTTCGGCCCAAAACCCTGCCAACTGTACACTACATATCTGCTTTCTACGTAACAGAATGGCACTCGCGACTGTCCTCTCACAGTCTAGTTACATTACGATAGGAACCTAGGGTGCTAAAAGTAGACCCAAAAGTTCACCATGTCTTTCGTGAACTCCTCTCGAGTTCTACTTAGGTTGATGAACTGCTACACGCAATGCATTCGCACCTTTGTCATCATTGCCCCGCCACACAGATCCCATCTTGTCAGGGCTAAAGCTCTCATGCTGCATGACAATTCTTCCTGTCTAGCAAACAACTGTTCATTCTTCCATGTCTGAGAATCTAGGAGAAACTGGGATCGCCGCTTCAGAGGATATAGAAGTGACAATGGCTCCACCAGCGATACTGCGAGCAACAACTCCAAACAGGGGTGCAATCCACTCTCCGGCACTGCAGGGATGGCGCAACCCATTCCCATCTGTAGAATTATCCACCACCCCAACCGAAGGCCCTTCTGTACCGCACAGCATCTCCAGGCCCAGGTCGAGTACCATCACCCACCGGGACATTTCGGATGCAATCAATGCGGTCGTCGTAGCAGAAAGGGACTACACCAGACACTTGATAGACCAAATGCAGAAGGAGATTGACAAGCTTCGGGACGGCTTGGTGAACACGAACGATGAGAACACAGACCTGAGGATCAGGGTGACATTTGCAGAGAACTCAATCACGGATTTGCAGAACTTATCTACAATGAAGATCCCAGGCTCTATATCTGGGACTTCAGGCTCTGATTTCAAAATGGTGAAACCAGTGGACTTCATGGGAGAAAAGAACTCCATTGATGTTGACACTTTCCTCACCCAACTCACAATATACTTCACGGGTTACCCTGGAGGAACAGAACAACAGAAGTGTACATGCCTCGTCTCTTTCTGTCAAGGACCTGCAGCAAAATGGGCAGAAAGTATTACACCAATGGCTCTCAGCGGCAAGGTCGGGTCCTATGATAGCATCAAAAATGACATGAAGGTCATGTGGAGCGTCGTCAATAAAGAGGAGAAGGCAGCAAGAGAGTTAGAAACTCTCTGGCAAAGGAACCCGCACCGTCACAGAATACATTTCCATCTTCTGGCAGAAACTTGCTTTCTGTCATTTCTCCGACTATGAGTTAATTGTCATATACCGGATCCGAGCACTTCCAATACCACTTGTGAACATCCCTACCACTAGTCTGACCCCCTGTTTCCCCGTCTGCTCCATCCCTCCTTCTCCGACAATGTACGAAGTGCATTTCAGCAGGACTAGCCCTGCTACCTCCGCCCGACTCTATTCCGCTCCTCCGACACTACCCCTATTTTCTCCGACACTATATCCCATACCTCTGGATCCGGAATTCCGGATTCTCCCCTACCAAAGTCCAGTTCTCTGTCCTGTTGTCCATCCGGTGCTCTGCCTTCATCTCCGCACTCACCCCTAACTCCTTTTAGAATAGCTATTGCTCTGGTTACCGGTTATGTCCTTTTCCGCTATGCTTACTGATCTGTCCATTCTTACTTCATTTCCAACTTCACTGCTTTGATCCGTGTACGCTTACTAATAGACTTTCCACATGCTTCGTACATAGCCCTTACTTTGCTGACTGATCTACCTACATGTTATCTACAGTATATAAGCTCCTGTAATACTCCGGAACTCCTCAGTTCGAATATCACCTTAGTTCCTGCTCATTCCTGTACCTCCGAACTTGAGCTTGTCTCTTGTCAATCTCCGGGTCTTAGGATTGATTCCTTTGACTATACCTCTGACTCTCCATCTTAGTTCTGCTCATTCCTGCATCTCTGGACTTGAGTCTCATCTCTTGTCTACCTCCGAGTCTTAGGGGTTAAACCTTAGGACTAATTCTCTGGCTCTACCTTAGGGTAGTCTAACCTCTGTTCTGTTTCTACTCCAGACTTGTCCATAGTAGCCTTACTCTGTTCTCTCATAGTGTTCTGGAGTTCCGCCGAACTCCACCGACATTTGTCCTCCAGAACTCCCTGGACTTCCGTTGGACTTCCCCTCTGCCCCTCGGAAATTAAGGGCATGTACTCGGGTAAGGGGCACAGCGCACGAGCTGAAGCCGAAGCCCTTTGAGTAACCTCCCCCTTGAGCATGACCTTAATATTAATGTGCAAACTCCGCTTTGGACTAGACCAATGGGTTAGGAACCAATTGGCCCATGTCCACCCTAATAGGAAAGACACTCTGGAGGGATTGATTAGGGAGTCGCTCATAGTCGGGCAGAACCTAGAGGTGCTGCAACATCTGCACCAGTAGCACCCAAGACCATGTTGCAAGGAGGAAATGCGATGGACGTTGATGCAACCAGGACAGGAGGTAGACCCTGACCTCAAGGACAACCGGGACGTGATTTCAAGTGCTACCGTTGTGGAGAAGATGGGCATATGGCTTGTAATTGCACAGGAAAACCCCTTGACAAGGGCAAAGGACCAGCTGTCAATGCCATCAAGGAAGGAGAAGTTCCAGTTGTGAAACCGCTCACACTGGAAGATATTAACTGCATCGTTAACGAGAGGATTTGCCTCTCCACCATGTATAACCCAGAGAAGAAGGGTTTTTAGATAGATTGAAGTTGACTGCGAACTTAGATCAGAAGAATTGTTTCTCCATTTTCAGTGACTTGGCAATTATGTTTACAGAAGTATCAGAAGTTTGTTCTGGGAATAAACGAGAGCATTTTTACTTGCCAGTTATGTTGGAAGGAAAACAAAGGAAAGCAGCCGTCAATGCTCTAGTAGACTGCAGAGCAACAAACCTCTTCATCAGTGAAAAGTTTGTAGAAAAGAACCAAGTCCAAACCAAGCAGTTGTTGCGAGCACTGCCTGGTCCGCAATATCGATGGAACTAAAAATTCCACCGGACCAATCAAAAGCTACGCCGATTTGAAGCTCACGATAGGGGATCACAAGGAAGAAGTAGCTTTTCTGATCACAGATCTAGGAACTGATGATGTCATCATTGGGATAGATTGGCTACAATACCACAATCCCAGTGTCAATTGGAATGCGGGAAAGGTGGCATTAGACCATTGTCCGGTTAAATGTCAAGAAGCCAAGGTCAAGGACAAAAAGACCAAGGCGAAGAAGCGAAGAGCCACGAACTCTTCAATCCCTTTGGTATTGCCTGACTTGATACCAGCAGAAGATGACGAAGATGAGGGTATTGAGGAAGCCTCTATCCATCATCAATTTCAGTCGACAAGCTTCAACTATTCGCCTTCGTCGCATGAATTGTGAGGACATGTTAGGCATGGAGCTACCAAGAATGTGCCTGAGATTCGAGGAGGTCGAAGATGAGGATTCACCACAGAATGTGTGGATTAGATACAAAAGCTCTGTAGTGTCAGAGTTAGCTCAACAGGAGGAAAAGAAGAAGGAAAAGAAGCCCATAGAAGAGATGGTGCCAGAGTGGCTCCATGACTACCTTAAGGTCTTCTCCGAAGAAGAATCTACTCGATTCCCTGAGTCTAAGAAGTGGGATCATAAAGTAGATCTCAAGGACCCTAATGATCTTCCTCCCAACGTGAAAGCATATCCTCTGTCACCCATCGAAAACAAAGCATGTGAGAAGTGGCTGAAACAAGAATACAATTTAGGACGACTGAGAGATTCCGAATCTCCAGTAGCAGCTCCTTTCTTCTTCATTGTCAAGAAAGATGGAAAGCTTAGACCCGTCATGGACTATCGAAGGTTGGATGAAAAAACCATCTGAAATGCATACCCTCTTCCTCATTCTCAGGATCTCATCAATTGTCTCTCCAGGTGCAAAACTCTTTTCAAAAATGGACGTTCGATGGGGTTACAATAATATCAGGATGAAAGAAGGAGACCAGTGGAAGGCCACCTTCAGAACTCCTTTTGGACATCATGAACCAGTTGTAATGTACTTTGGCATGACTAACTCCCCTGCTATGTTTCAAACTATGATGGACCAGATCTTCCAAGATCTCAAGGAAGGAAAGGTTGTTGTAGTCTACATTGATGACATCTTGGTCTTCACCAATGATGATGTAGAGAAACATCGGAAGGTGGTGCACGAGGTACTACAGAGACTTCAGGACAATGACCTCTATCTCAAACCAGAGAAATGTTCCTTTGAGAAGAAAGAAGTAGAGTTTCTCGGTTTGATCATCAAGGATGGACATGTTTCCATGGACTGTTAAGGTCATGCTCAAGGGGGAGGTTACTCAAAGGGCTTCGGCTTCAGCTCGTGCGCTGCGCCCCATACCCGAGTATGTGCCCTTAATTTCTGAGGGGCAGAGGGGAAGTCCAATGGAAGTCTGGGGAAGTCCGGAGGTCAGACATCAGGGGAGTTCGGCGGAACTCCGGAAGACTATGAGGGGATGAAGTAAGGCTACCATGGACAAGTCCGGAGTAGAAACAGAATAGAGTTTAGACTACCCTAAGGTAGAGCTGGAGATTCAGTCCTAAGGTTTTAACCTTAAGACTCGGAGGTAGACAAGAGATGAGACTCAAGTCTGGAGATGCAGGAATGAGCATAACTAAGATGATATTTGAACTGAGGAGTTCTGGAGTATTACAGGAGTTTATATACTGTAGGTATCATGTAAGTAAATCAGTCAGCAAAGGTAAGGGCTATGTATGAAGCATGTGGAAAGTCTATTAGTAAGTGTAACAGATCAAAGCAGTGAAGTCAGAAATGAAGTAAGAATGGACGGATCAGTAAGCATAGCGGAGAAGGACATAACCAGGTAACCACAGCAACAGCTATTCTAAAAGGAGTTAGGGGTGAGTGCAGAGATGAAGGCAGAGCGCCAGGCGGAATAGCAGGACGGAGAACCGGACTTTAATGGAGTAGATCCGGAATTCTGGATGCAGGAGGTATGGGATATGACATGGACCCAGTCAAGGTTAAAGGAGTCCAAGAATGGCCAACTCCTACCTGTGTCAAGGATATCCAAAGATTCATGGGATTTGCAAACTTTTACTGTTGATTCATTCTTGGTTTCTCGAACATTGCCAGACCCATGAATGAGCTCATCAGGAAGGATGTACCATGGGAATGGACAGACAAGCAAGAGAAGGCTTTTAGAACCCTTAAAGACAATTTCACCTCTGCACCAGTGCTAGTTATACCAGATGCAAAAAAGAAACAGAAGATAGAAAGCAATGCATCTGACTATGCTACTGGTGGCATACTTTCTCAGTTGGAAGAAGACGGACTATGGCACCCGGTGGCCTTTTTTAGTAAATCAATGCAGGATGCAGAGAGGAACTACGATATCCACGACAAAGAACTTTTAGCCATCATCCGTGCATTGGAGGAGTGGAGGCATTATGTGCAAGGTACACCTCACCTGGTAGAGATTTGGACAAATCACAAGAACCTCAAATACTTCATGACAAGTCAGAAGTTAACTTGCAGACAAGCGAGATGGTCCTTGTTCCTTGCAGAATACAACTTTACACTGCAACACAAACAGGGGAAGTTTAACGACACTGCCGACGCTCTGTCCAGGAGGCCAGACCACAGGGGGGGTAGAAAATGACAATTCCGATCATGTGCTTTTAAAACCCGAGTTTTTCCATATTAAAGCCACAAAAAGAGGTCAGATTCTGATAGAAGGAGAACAATCACTATTAAAGTGTATCAGAAACTATACTGATTTGGATCTGGAAGTCCGAAATGCTATCGAAACCCTGAAGAAGGCCCCTGTGCAGTTGAGAAGAGGACTAGAAGAGTGGAAGATGGAAGATGGACTCATTCTATTCAGAGGATTAGTTTATGTTCCCAATAATAAAGAAATACGTCACTCAGTGCTAGAGATCTTCCACAACTCGCCTGCAGCAGGACACATGGGAAGTGCCAAAACTCTTGAACTTGTCTCACAGAACTATTGGTGGCCTCAGATGCAGAAATGGGTCAATGACTACGTAGATGGATGTGATTGATGCAAGCAAACAAAGGTATTACCGTCAAAACCCCACAAACCTTTGAAACCAAACGAAATTCCAGAAGGACCATGGCAAACTATTAGCTGTGACCTTATCGTTGATCTACCCATCTCCCAAGGCAAAGACAGTATTCTAGTAGTTGTTGATCGCTTTACAAAGCAAACACATCTTGCTCTGACCACCAAGGATGTTAATTCCAAAGGAATTGCAGACTTATTTCTCAACCATGTATGGAAGTTGCACGGAACACCGAAGAAGGTAATTTCGGATAGGGGAACACAATTTGTGTCCAAGTTCATGAAGGAAGTCTCAAAAAGACTAGGAACCAAGTGGTCCATGTCGACAGCATATCACCCTCAGACCGACGGACAAACTGAACGAGTCAATGCAGAAGTAGAACAATATCTCCGACTCTTCACATCATATTGTCAAAATGACTGGGTATTGTGGCTCCCTAATGCAGAATTTACACATAACAATTCCATTACAACTACCAAACATTCTCCATTCAAAACCCTCTATGGTTATAACCCTGAATTCATCATTACTCCCAATTCCTCTAAAACCGTCCCTCAAGCTGATGAGAGAGTAGCCGAGATGAAAGAAGCACAGAAAGAAGCCAAAGCAACACTAGAAATAGCAAATGATCAGATGAAGTGTTTCTATGATCATGGAGTGAAAGACGCACCTATATTGGAAGTTGGACAGAAGGTTTGGCTAGATGCCAAAAATAGTGAAACAACAGCGCCCAAGTCAGAAGTTGTCAGATCACCGTCTTGGCCCCTTCAAAATACTCGAGCGAAATAGGCGAGTTAAACTACCAGATCAAATTACCGCAATCATATAAGATTCATCCGGTATTTTATGTGGGATTACTCACACCCCACAAAACTTCCACACTAACGCCTCAAATCACCCCCACACATCCACCCCAGATATAGTCCAATCCGAAGAAGAGTATCAAGTAGAACAAGTGATAAGCAGCAGAACATGGTGACAGAAACTAGAATACAAAGTAAAATGGAAGGGGTATCCATTGGAAGAAGTGACATGGGAAAAAGAGGAAAATCTGAAGAACTCCCCCAGATTAGTCAGTGAATTTTACACCACACACGCTGACACTCCAAAATCGCACCGAATCGCTAGCTCTGTCATTCCAATTCTGCAGACACTCGGTTTCCTCGAATGGAGACAAAAAAATATACAACCATCTTACATTCGCAAGGACACTCATCCTAGAAAGGGGGTAATGTCACGAATTCCAAATATGAATCATTTTTCGTTTCTCGGCTTTCCTTCAGCTACTTCTAGTTACCAAATTGGTCACATGACTTCACTTCCTGTCACATCTTCACCTCTTCACATATCACCTGTTGTTTCTCCGATTGGTTCCCCAACTTGATGGGCTAGAACAATCTTGCTTCCAAAAGAAGTACTGGTCGGATCTTGGGCTTCTATTTAGTTACCGTCTGACTCATTGCTTATATATCATGATGTCATGCTCAGTCATCCGCAGTATTGTATGACTCTTTTCTCATTGGCTGATTTCTTTCATACTCAGATATCTCCTATTCAATGTTATGTATATAAGTAGGTTAGTTAGCGTAAGTACTCCTTAGACTTAACCTCTTTGTTTCCACACTGGTGGTAGACCTAGATGTTCACGCTCAGATCTATCTTGTTCATTATCATCCCTCTTGACCGAGTCCTGGTGGTTGTGTGTTAGTCTTTACCAATCGGTGAACGCTAGTCATAACAATGTCTCATGCATAATCCTTGATGGGGTTGCTCATGCCTTGTGGTATGCTCACAATCACACACCACATATTGAGTATGAAGGCCTTGATGACATGGCAAGAACCTTCCCCACAGCTGAGAGGTGGCTGGGAGTCAATCTCGACTCTATCATTACTTACCTCTTTGTATGTCCGATGGAGAGGGTCCGCCTTGAGACTTGGTGCTACAACTCAGCTTACAATTGCCTGACTGTTCTCTACTCTAAGTGGCTCTACTTATGCTACTTCAAGCTCCGATCTGGCCAAATCCATGTGCTACTCAACTGGGAAATGCCCCTGTGACTCAGGCACCCTACTACAAATACCCCCCACAAAAATGCAACACCCCAGGGTCGCAGCATCAGAATGAAGATGTGGTCCGTGCTCACGAAGGTGTTTCTGCTTCCCTTCCCTCTGATGTCTTCTTCCCTTTCTACAACTTCATACAGCTTGTCACCCCTCCATTTCCTGTTCTTTCTTTCTTCATTCCTTCTCCATCTCCTCCAGCAATGTGCCCGTGCATGGTAGGAACAACCTTAACTGTCGGGCGTGATACCAGCCCACCATCGGGAATCCTTCTAGCATTTCCAGCGTGTATGAGTTTGTGCATTGTGACGTTACTTGTCTTGGCGCCGACCATTGAGGTATGATTTTTCTTGACAACTTGAAGTTTCCATCGACCTCGCTTGCGTAGACCTGTACTAGTTGGGCTGGGTTGAACACGATATGTCCTGTATGGGAGGATAAGACTTGTTTGTCAAATGCTGCCTTGCGCTTGAGGGAGTCTGCAACGCGATTGGCTAGAGCATCCAGCCATTGTTGAGCCATGTACGCAGAGTGAACATGTACGTCCAGTGGTGAGAGGTTGTTAGTGGTGATGGGTAGAGGCATTCGTGGGGTGTTGACGACAAGTCCGAGAAGGAGTTCCCTTGGGGAGAATTGGTATGCGGGGAGCACTCATCCATTGAGGTGCTCGATTGCCTTGTCGAGTGGTCAGACCATGTTCCAGGAATGGACTGCGGTTCCATGTTTACTGTAGTCATCCTCTCCCAGGTGCGGCATGCACATGTATTTCAGCCGCTGTAGGGAGTATCCCTACGCTAGGCTCATATCCACCACTTTTCCGATGCATCAGGCATCCATCCAACGTCCATCCAACACCTATCCATTCCATCCGATACACATCCGCTTTTCGGATGACATGCGGATACCTTCGGATCTCCTCCTATATCTCGCGCATCCGCCGCATCTGTCCTGTCCACGTCCATTCTACCTCATTGGTACATACTCACACACATTTTCTTGTTACTGACTGAACACAGACATATCCTCTCACACTCCAGTATTTTTCGGATAGCTTATGGCACGGTCTAGACTCGCTACCTATATATCTATGTTCCTTGAAAATACTGTACCCTATAAGCATGGAGGGTTTTGGAAAATACTGACTGGATGTAACTTCCTCCCACTTTTCCTACACCTTACCAGAAGGTCGCTTTGACTTATACCCACTTTTCCTACACCTTACCAGAAGGTCGCTTTGACTTATACCCACTATCCATCCAACCTTGAATGTACTTCCTTCAACTTTGATTTGCATCCTGTCTGATCCGCAAGTGCCATCCGCTCCATCCGATGAATCCGTACGTTTCGCATCCTATCCGTTTCATCCGCTTTTGCGGATCTTTCATCCTATAGGGTCGCTTTAGACAGAGACTAGTATTCCCCAGTAGCAATCCCCTTAAGGGTCGAACGCACTTGTTCCCAAGCGAGGCAGCAGGCAGCAAAGACCCAACTGTGTAGTAGATTGACTTCTCTCTGCTGCACTTGTTGTACCCACACCGCGTTAACAGGATTCGGTTGGTTCCTTCTACCAATCCGTTGATCCACGGCGCATATGCTGCTGTGACATGATGCTTGACGTCATTTGTTTCGCACCAGTTGCCCATGTCCGAGTTGTCGAAGTGTTTCACACCGTCCGTCATCAGTGTTTCTGGAGCTCAGAAGTTGTGTCAAATACTCTCAAGTCCCGCTAGTGTGGTCTTTGCTGTGCCATGTACTTTGAGCTTGAATCCCCAGATGTACTGTGAATAGGTGTTGATGATCAGAAGGATGTTGTGAAATCCTCCTTTTGCTTTGGGCATGGCAAGATAATCGGCGACAAGTAGTTCGAACAGATGTCGGCAGATAATGGGCTCGAGAAGTGAGTTGAGATGTGTAGCACCGAAGCTCTTGCACTGCCCACACTCTGTTATGGCATTGGTGATGGACCGGTCGAGATGCAGGACTGTATATTCGGTCAACCAGTTGAAGTTTGACCAAGTCCCTTCCCCAGTGCCCTTTCATTGAGTGCTCTTCCCTCAGTGAGCTCTATAGCCTCCTCTTGTGTGATGCACTCTAACTTCCCATGTACTTGCGTTGACGAGTCGTTTGGGACCCACCACAGTTTATCTTCTGCAATGAAGAAGTGTTGGGCCCGATGGTGAGCGCGCCGTTTCTCCCTGACTGACTTGTTCGAGTCTAGGTTGTGGATTGCATCAATAACTTCTAGAAACAATGGTTCATTAGCGAAGCGTTGGCATAAGGGTTCTGATACTGTGGACGATACTGACTGCATTGCAGTTTCGACTGCGAAGAGGTCTTGTATGATCCCTCATGACTCCTCCCAGTCTTCATTGACTGTCCAGTCACTGCCGTCACCTGTAGCATGTTTGTTAGGTACCGTGCCGACTCAGGAGGCAGAGGGGTCGGGGCTTGGCTTCAGCTCTTGCGCTGCGCCCTTAGCCGAGTACGTGCCCCGAATTTGGAGCGGGTCCGACATTGTCCAATGGTAGGACGAATGGTCCGCTTTGGTCCACTTTGAGGGTCGGGGAGTAAGAGCTACTAGCGGTGGGCCAACTAGGAGCGGAGCGGAGAAGGCGAGGAGTGATGCGGAGAGTGGATAGGAGCAGGGGAATGTTGGTAGGAGCAGGGAAGGCGGAGGATAATGTGGAGGGGCGAAGGAGGATATTTGATAGGGGCGGAGTAATAAGGGAAGGACTTAGAGCATGGCTCTAAGTCGGAGCGGAGGGTCGGAGGGTCGGAGGCGACAGCAAGTTGAGACTTGTGTCCAGAGGAGGCAAGGTCCTACTGAGAATTCTCACAAGTAGTAACTGCGAGAAGACAAGTAATATTAAGACTAAGGAAAATATCTAAGTACAGGATATGTTATATACTTCTATGTATGAGGCAGTGATCAGGATAACTATGTAGTAAAGCTATGTACCAAGGATATAGTTTGTAAGTATTTTACATAGGCGAAGACATAAGTCGGAGCGGATATCAATATATACGCATCGGATCAGCGATCGAGCAGTAATAGGAATTACCGGTCATCCAGAAGTAAGGGTCTATGTACCAAGGGGAAAGTATCTATCTAAAAGGGGAAAGAGATCCAGTTGAATGGAGAGGTTATGGAAGGGGACCGGTTGAGCGGTTGAGCGGAAGTGTAGGGGCGGAGTGGAGGATGGGTGGAGCGGAGGGGGTCGGAAAGTGGAGCGGATATCAATATCGGAGCTGTCGGATCAGGTATATGACAGTGTTCTCCTGTCATGAACCCACAACTTAGGCCATCCGCTGCCGTGTTTGAGATTCCGGGTTGATGTCTTACGTCCACTATGTGGTATGCAAGTATGCCATCCCTCCAGTGTGCGTGTGCCATACTCAACTTAGGGTTAAGGAGTGTGTCACATAGGGCTTGACAATCGGTTTTGATTTCTACTGGCACTCCCCATATTACATCTGAAAACTGATCTAAGGCGTATTTTAGCGCTGCGAACTCTAGGATGAATGGCTTGTACTTCTCTTCGGTAGGTGAGGTGCATTTTTATGCAAAGGCTATGGGGTGCACAGCGGTGATGACTTTGCCTGACGGTAGTGTGGACGTGTGTTTCTGGGCGAGCGCTCCAAACCCATCTTGGGAGCCATCTGTCATGATGATGAATGGTGACCTGTCGAATCTTGGTCCTTTGAGAACGGGTTCAGATACCAGAGCTTGCTTCAGGTCCATGAACGCTTCCGTGTGTTGCGGCCCCCAATGTGGTCGTAACTGCGCATGATGAAGGTGCTGTCTATACTTGTGCTTCCCAACATGTTGTCCTCCTGGGGGAGTACCCAACTTTCAGATTAGGTCCATCAAGGGTGCAGCTCTCCGTGCGTAGTCTTTCACCAATGATCTGAAATATCCTGTGAGTCCTAAGAACTGCATTAGATCATGAGCAGAATTGGGTACTGCCCAGTCAACAACTGCTGAAATCTTGGATAGATCCGGTTTGATGCCTTCACGTCCTACACGAGCTCCTGTGAATATGACTTCGGTCATGAACAATTGCATTTTTGAAGGCGATAGGGACAGGTGCATGTCTCATACTCGTTCGAAGAACGTGCGTAAGCGAGCTAGTTTTTCTTTGAATATATTACCTGCCATTCCTGTATCGTCAACATATAGTTCAAAGAGCAAACCAATTAAGTCTTTTAGGGCAATGGTGGCCATGTCTCCGAAGTTTGTTGGTGCACCTGTCAGGCTGAAGGGCATTTGACAATAGCAGTCATACCCTCGTCCTTCTGTGTAAAACACTAAGTAAGGTTGAGATTCTGGGTCTACTGGAATTGCATAGAAACCGGCTGCAAAATCAATGATACTTATCCACCTGTGGCCACTTAGATGCTGCTGCATAGTTCTGATGTCTCCTTGCAGTACTGGGGGGACTTGACTAGCGCGGTTGACTTCTGCAAAGTTTTGACATATGTGCCATTTCGGCATGGAGTTCTTCCGGTCTTTTTCGCTGTTGCTGTTTGGCAGACATGCTGGGAGGTCGTTTCTGGTAGGTAGCCCATGCTTGCTGCATTGGTCGTTGACGCGGTGCAGTAGTTCCTCTAATGGCAGTCCATCTGCCCGTGTGCCTTCTGTGCTAGTACTGTAGGGCTTGCAGCCTTGACTTCTTCTGGCTCAATTCGACAGATGATACCTGCCTTCTCGAGCTCATTGAGTCTTTCATAGAGGAATTCCCGCTGCGGTGGCGTCAACAGTCGTTGATTAACCTTTGTCCTGAACGTGGCTCCCTCAGGAAAGTGCAGCTTGAATGTCTTGAAGTCCACCGGGTATACTTCGCTGATGCTAAGGGCAAACATGTCAGCAAATTCTTTGCAGAGAGTACGCACCTGTGATCTTTGGTCATCTGAGAGATCCTCACTGATTTTTATCACTCTCATTATTTCTGCTACTCGCACTGGATTGAATGGGTTGGTATGTCGAGAATAAATGCTGGGCGTGATTGAGGCTGTCGGGAATTCGGGTACTTCACCCAATGTTTCATGCTTGAGTTGGTTCAAAACTGGCCATATGGGCGGATTAACATTTCCGACCTTGGTTTCGGTTGCTATGAAGGAGACAGGTGAGCATGGTGATAATGGTGCTTGTTCTGTTACCGGTGAAACTATTGGCCATTGGTCTGCCTGCACTACGTGTGCTCCTGCTCTTGCCAGGCCTTCTGTGTGCAGCTCCAGCTGGTCCTTTGTGACTCGCACGTTGACTTCGAACACGTAATGTTCAGTGTTTGGTATTGACCGTCCGTGTTTTTCCTGTGAACTGGAATCAGCAATTTCATCTGGGGGTATAGTAACAATTAGAAATATCGGTGCAAATGGAAGGTCATCTCCGCCGTTGTCATGTACAGCTGGTTCTGGTGGTGTTCAGGTTTTCGGTATTGGTGCTGCTGTCGTTCCGTGGATGTTGTACATTACAATAGGTGAGGGTTGGTACGGTATTATTATGGCATCTTGAGCGTAATCATGCATGGCTCCTAGTTGTTCCAGTAAGGGCTTGCCAATTAGCATTGACCATGCCCCTCCGCTGTCGAACACTTTGAAGGATGTGCGAATCTTGACCTTGTTCCATTGGAAGGTTCCCCGCCAGAGTCCGTGTGATGGTACTATCGATCTGTCCGCCATTCGGAGGCTTTGGTTCGATCATATGAGCCTCTTTAAGTTGCGCTCTGCCTTATGGAACACTTTCAGGTCAATAATGTTTACCATGGATCCATCATCCATGTTCGCTTGGAAACATGACATTTTTCCACCAGGCCCGTATAGGATAGCTTGCGTGGTGAATGGTACACTTTCTGTGACCTCTTCTAAGTCGTCAGAAATACTGTACATATCAACAATTTCTGGTTTGGTCACACCCGAATAACAGTCAGCAGTGTCTGTCATTTCTACTATGAATGTATCACTTAGCGAAAAGTCCATAATGAAATCTGAACTTGTGTTGGTATCTAAAGAATTGAGTATCGTGGTGGGAGGCACTGGTTTGTCAAGGTTCGATGCGGACTCCAGTTTGACAGCAGATGGTAACAAGGAAGCAGAGGAAGTAAAACAAGAAGCGGGAACAAATTCTAATGAGTCATGTACAGTGGGCAAGTTGGAACTAGAAACAATGGAAGTGGCCAGTGGCAAGACAATCTCAATTTCCAAGGTGGGGACAACAAACTCACTGTCCGACATCTGGTCCTCTGTGCTCAATTCTGTTGGCAGAGGCAGGGCTGGTGTGTTGACCAGGGATGATCCCAGGCTTGATAACCATGGAGACGTCGGTAGCGTTGGCGGCAGCCTGGGTGAATAACTAGACAGTTCGGGAGATGTAGAACCTTTGTGGGATGTTTGGGCTGTGCTGTGGCTAGCCGGGACTTCAATATCCGTCACTTGGATTTCCTGAATATGGGCTGCGGGAAGCTCCCCTACTGTTGCAGCCCATACACGTTTCCCAACGAGTCAAATTGGTTGTACTGCCATGGTTGGGGCACGAAGTACTGAGGGTAGTATTGCTGCATTGGCATTTGGCCCATCTGTGGTGTCGCAGGTGCTATGTACTGAATGTTTGATGGCATTGATGGCGTTTGGGGTGGTGCGAGCGATCATGTTATGAGTCGTGATACCATTTCCCTCCAGCGTGTTTCCTGCTGGGGAACTGGTGGGTTCTGACATTCGTGCGCCTGGTGGCTGGGTACTGTTGCCAGTCTGCAGTTAAAGCATTCCCGTGAGCCTAAGGGCACTGTTCCAGGTTTGAGCAGATAAGGTTTTGCAGTGTTTGGAGTGGCATCTGCTCCGTTTTGCGTGTTTCATCCTTGGATCTGCTGGGCATAGGCTTGTCTTCCTGCATCAGAGTCTGGGTGCTGTGTCAAGACCGCGTATTGTGCTGCTGCTCATGCATGATCTGCTCCTGAGGCCCCCCTTCCATGCGATGGTGTTTGCGGGTATCCTCCCCAAAAACCATAGAAAAGGTTTGTTCTGGGTACTGGCGCTGTCCCGCTAAACGGGTTCTGGGGGGTTTGGGGGGCTGGTGCTGCTGGTAGTAGTTGTGCATGCGTTGGGGCTGGTGGTATCATTTGGTATGAAGGTGCTGGCTGTGGTGGGATGGTTGGGTTAGGAATATAGCGAGGTCCATAGCGATAAGCAGCTGGGAGGGAGAAGGAAGGTTGCATAGCTTGGGATGATGACGGATCTGGTGCTTTGCGAGCACTCAATGTCTGGTTCTGTAGTTTGTCAACATCTTCTTGGAGTTTTTGATTGTTTGTGATGTGTTGCTTTGCCCTCACGAGCTGGGATGCAGAGGTTTTTGCCATGTCAGCCTCAAATTCCACCCATGTAGTATAGTGATCTGCAAGGAAGTCCCGCAAGACTTTGGGGGTGTTTTCCAGAACTACATCTAGGAAGTGGCAGTGTGCGTCACCGAACCCTTGTGCCATTTGCATGACCTACTTGGCCCACTTTACGTGGCCCCAGTCCCGCCCTCTGTCCTTCTCAATCATGACTCCAATGTCCTCCTCCTTCAGTATGACAGACTTGAGACGTTCCTTCTTCTGGGCGACCGTAAGTTTCACATGGACTGGTGGAGGCCATTGTATCTTGAATGCTGCTAAAAATGTTACCCAAGTTGCCTTGTCCGTTGCTTGTAAGCTCATGAACCATTCTTCTGCCGGGCTCACTGCTGTGCACTGCAGTTCAAACCAGGCGATCTTATCTGCATCTGAGTATGAAGGCGGCAACAATAGTTGATACTTTCTTATCCAATCGGTAGGTTCTTCCTCCTTTTCATAGTCACCATGAAAACTTGGTTGGGGGACTACTGCGGAAGCGCTGGTTGCCATGATGGGAGGTGCGGATGGAACCAGCGTAACCTGTTGCTGCTGCGTGTGATGCGGAAATGCCTTGGTTAAGGCAGCTCTGTGCTGTATGAACCATAGGTTGGCCTGCAATACTTGTGGTTTTGGTGTTTCGGGCGATGAGATGGCAATGTCACAGAAAAATCGTGGTACTAAGGGGGGTGGGGATAGCTTAGTGTCTGAGGCAACGCGCCTGAGCACTGGTGGACTTTCAACTTTCTGAATATTTTGCAGGCGACAGAGGTCATCAATGGTAATGGCCATGGTGAATGTCGCTCTAGTCACCATGTGGAGAGGGTCTGCCTTGAGACTTGGTGCTACAACTCGGCTTACAATTGCCTGACTGTTCTCTACTCTAAGCAGCTCTACTTATGCTACTTCAAGCTCCGATCTGGCCAAATCTGTGTGCTACTCAACTGGGAAATGCCCCTGTGACTCAGGCACCCTACTACACCAACATGCTGGCAGGTCCATGATCCACTCACGCTGTACAATAAAGATCTTTAGGAACAGTGCCATGACGAAGATTGTGAAGGTATACTCTACACGACAAAGCTTCTCGCTAGCGGGAAATTGAAATGCAAGCCAATGAAGGTTCTGCCATATGTGGCACCTTGTTGGGCAATACAGCATTGGCTCCTCCACCCAGGAAAATATCAAGAGTTACAGCAATGGAGACGAGATGGAGATGAACCACACCAAGTACCAGCTACACATGCAGGAGGTGACAATGCTTTTGCAGACTCTTCTAATCCAATGCATGATATGCATGATGCCTGGGGTTGGCATGCAATTCAAGCCAGTTTGCAACGTGTATATCATGACAATGGTCAACTTCATGTCTTGGATGATGATGTTCATAACCTCCAACAATGCTTTGTCTCACTGCCTTGTGGACTCATATGGAAAATCAATGTTGACTGGTACATAATCCACCCACTGCCAGACATCAAAGGCTCTCATAAGTATCTGTACATCAGGTTCCAGGCCATCAAACGAGGCAATCACTCCATGGGGGCACTCTACATGACTTGCTCCAATAATCCTCATGGTGTTTGCTACCTTACTGAAGAGACTTTTCTGATCATGGTCCTCCCTGGACCAAATGAACCGAACCTGGAGCAGCTCAATAAGATTGTGGCAAAGTTCATGTCCGATATGATTGAACTTTATGGTGGTGCGTATTCATATATCTTGATATAAATCTACTAACTACTGGGACAGGACAAGAGTTTCGAATATATGGACATAAGGATAAGCACCCCATTCACTCAGCTCTCAACAGCGAGGTCTCCAATCTTCCAGCAAGTTGTAAAATTGAAGGTCTTGCCTCATTTTCATCAAAGTTGTTTATGTGTCCACAATGCAAAACACCTTCGTATTATCTTGCAGACCCACGTGGTTTCAATCCAACAGGTAACTTACAATTAATGCCATGTCGAGCCTCGGTTAATTTGTCCACAGACTTCAGATTATGCGATGCTTGGCACTATGTCAAATATGCCTTTCATTCATGTTCTCTTGACGATGATGATCAAAAGGAGATCTTTGAGCATTGTGGAGTGCACTGGTCAGTGTTTAACCTCATCCCATGTTGGCTGACAGCTGTCAACTCAGTCGTGGAGTTCATGCACTGTGTATATCTCTGTGAGTAGTCTCTGCCATTGTATGAATCAGTATTGATGAACTATCACAGGTATGGTTAGGCATGTGACGAAGGTCATCATCCTTCAGTCTGGCATGCTCAATCCCATTCCTCGAGAAGACTGGTATCCTCTGGAATGACTCGATGAATTCTTCTCTCAGATCATGTAACCAGTATCAGTAGGTCTCTTACCCCCATCGGTATGTCTGCTATCACACCCATCAAAATTCATCTGATCAATACTTTACATTTACAGGTCACCTCTTCCTCATTGAAGGCAGACCAATGGTGATTTCATATTAGTGAGTTATTTGTTGGGCTTTTTGTTGCATGGGAAATTGATGGCATTATCCCCGATATCAACACACCAAAATCAAGGACCAATACCAAACATGCAGCTGCACATGCGAAGAACAAGAAGGTCATGCATCAGTGTCGTCTTGAAATACTGCTCTCCGAAACAGAAGCACACCCTACTGATAAGCAGCTTGATGAGAATGATGCCCTCACCATGGATCGTTTGATCAGACATCACTATGCAACCATTCTCGAGTTCTCGGCCACTATCCAGATCCTGTCATCACATTCAATCAGCCCAGATGAGGTTGAACGGGGTTGTATGGCGCTATCTAGAGCATGCCAGAATTGGGCGCATATGGGATGTCATCTGACACCTTATTTTCATTTCGCTCAACATCTTTGGTGTCAGTTTCTCCAGTTTGGGCCTTGCTATGCTATGTGGGTCTTTCCATATGAATGAAACAACAGTTTTCTCGGTAGGACAAACCATAATAATCACAAGGGTGGTGAACTCGAATGTACAATGATGCGCAAATGGTGGAAATGGGTTCTTGTCCATGATCTCATACATTCTCTTTTCTCTTTGTACTACAAGTCTGACTAATTCCTATTGTAGTTAAACACTTTTCGGAGACTTCCAGAGCCTGACGAAAATGACTGCGACTCAATTGAACTTCTTGAATCATGTTTGAAAGGTGGAACTTGCCCACGTTGTGGAACATTGCAAGAGTACTTAGCATCTTTTGGAGAGGGCAGGAATGCACATAAGTCATGTACATTTTTATACATCACATGTTGTACTGATGAAGGCAGGATGTGTAATATATCCCCATCATTCCAAGGATATCAGGCTTCAGACACTCGATCCTATGCTATATGGTCTTGTCCTGCAGTTCCTGCAGGATGAGTGGGGAGAGCTAGGGTTTGTAATCCACGCTGATGTTGTTCTGGCAGATCATGGTACCTGCTTCACGGGCTATGTTAAATCTTACTCACATGTGTTTGTTGAAGCCCTGCACTATGGAGCAGCAACACAACCCCGCAGAAAATCAGCTCGATATGCCTACTTCAACGGTTGAGTTGCTGTCGAAATTCAATGGATCTTCAAAATTGACATGGAGTACAAAGATCAGGGTGAAATTTCCAAGACAGTTGCTGTTGTTCATCCCTTTGTTACAGATGATAACATGCCAGCATTCACATGGGATTCACAGTCTGTCTCGTACCTCTCAACATCAATTTTGTGTCTTACTGCATGCTGCTAGGGCAATTGATCTTGGTGTGCGAGTCTGGTATGGAAATGCCCTGGGTGACATGGAGGTCGTTGAGATTGAACTTGTGTCAGGACAACTCACATCAGGAAAAACTATATCTCTATATAGAGGACCATCCTCTATATAGCCCCAATAGCACACCACAGCTCTATACAGTCTATGGCAAGCTATCACAGCACTATAGACCAGTATAGACATCATGAAAGTCTATATATTACCATAAAGTTTGGTAAGTGTATTTAGAAGTAAAACATTTCAACAACTATAGACCCCAGTAGACCGTGGGAACTTTTTTCGATGAAAACCAAAGTTGTAGTCCTTGTCTAGGGAAGTCTATCCATAGTCTTATGACTTCAATAGGTTAAGATCCTAGTGAGTTATAAGGAAAATACTCGAAATTGAAGGGTTCAAGAAAGCAACTTGACCATGGGAACTTTTTTCGATTAAATCAAAGTTGTAGTCCTTGTCAAGGGAAGTCTATCCATAGTCTAATGACTTCAATAGGTCAAGATCTTAGTGAGTTATAAGGAAAATACTTGGAATTGAAGGGTTCAAAAGTGTTAAGGTACACCTTATTTATGTAAGCAAAAATGCGAAAATTCACCTTATGTGTATTCAAAATCCTAATGCTAACAGTCAATTTCATTGTCTTTTTCTTACTGTCATAATCCTAGTCCTATTAACCAAAAACTCGAAAATTCACCAAGTCTTGTGTTGTGGCTTTGTTTGGCACTGCTTATGTAAGCAAAAATGCGGTCAACCAACAAGTCTTTTCCCATTCTTTCCTTCCCCCCCCCACTGCCCCCTCATTAGATTATCTTCCATATTTTTCTTACAATTTTCGAGTTTTTGCCTCTCTTCTCTTCTTCTTGCTTCTCTATCCTTCTCTTGGTGTTGATGTTGTTGGTGCTGGTACTGGTGCTGGTGCTTTGAACTCTGGTAAGTCTCCCTCCATAATTTTCGCATTTTTGACTATTTGACTAATCTTTTTTCTAACCCTCTCCTTCTAGCTCTCTTCCCTCCTGCTCCTCCTCCCCCCAACTATTTTCGCATTTTTGACCATTTGGCAAGTCTTTTCTCTGACTCTCACTTCCTCCTGTCTGATCCTCTCCTTCTAGCTCCCTTCCCTCCTCTTCCCTCAAGAATTTTCGCAATTTTCACTATTTGGTAAGTCTTTCTTTTTTTTGTATTCATCTTTCCTCTCTGATTCTTCCTTCTAGTTCTCTTGCCTCTTCCTCCTGTAATTTTCGCATTTTTGTTTGTTTTGTAGTTATTAGTTTACATGTATTGTAGTAGTTGAAATATAATTTGGAATTTTCGCTTTTTTTTAATTTTGAGAACACTATCATGGCAACAAACAGCTAGTAAGAGAAATTTTTGCTTTGTGTTTTGAGCTATAATAGCTACAATAGTTGTGGTATGTTCCACCCAGCTATAGCAACTTTAATAGAGCTATATAGCACTATACACTGGTGTAGTAAGCCTGCACAATTGGGCACTTGGCTATACGAGCTATAGGGCTATGGAGTCTGTATAGCAGTCTATAGCGCTATGGGTGGCTATATAGCCTTACCACATTTTCCTGATGCATGCTCATCCCCATCACCATTTCTGGTGTTGAATATTGGGTGATGGTAGCCCACAATCATGTACATCTAGTGTGATTTTGATTCCACTACTCACAACATCTCAGGATGGGACAGAAGTGGACATGGACATCAATCTCGAGCTCGATGATGTTGAATAGTACAGCAGCAGGAATAGAATTACATGGTCTGATGTTCAATTGTGCAGGCTAATATTACAGGATTTCAAGTCCATACCATTCTCCCATGCGAAGCAGACTCGAACACTGGCACTTAATTTTCGTGCATTTCTATATTGACATGTTCAAATCAGAATTGGATTTTCAAAGGAGATGAAACTTTACCCTCAAACCTGGTATCTATAGTAGCATTGTGGTGAGTTCATGGTCTGCCACGGTGACAACGAGGCAAGAGCTGACCATTTGTCCCTTCAGGTGGGTAACCCTGTTCTTCCTCATCTTCTTTGTCTCCCCCATCATAAAATGTATCTTCATCTCCACAACTCTCAGGGTCGCAAGATTGCACTGAAATATCATCATCAATTCAGGAGGGTACGTCCATTTTCAGATTCTCATCAAGCCAGTTAGCATCAATGAATTGCCATGGGATCTTGTGTTTCTTGTTTGCTAGCTTCGGAAGATCTTTGTCATGTTTTTTGCCCACAGTGATGGGAATAACTAAATTTCTTCCCCCTCAATCTGCTCATTTCTTACTGACAGCATCGTTTAGCAGGACAACCTTCTCATTAACCTTGGAACATGCATCAGATCAGTTATGACAATGCATGGCTTGTCTCACCTGTTCATCTCGATAAAGTGGAGGTTGAGAAGTCCACACTGTGTCCGCATTCTTTGACTTGAAGGATTTCTTTATTGCTGGTCCTTGACCCGCCTCACTGTCTGATGCAAATTCGACCATAGGTTTACTGCTGTGAGTCCCACCACCATCAGATTCGTCAGTCAATTGATAGCCAACTTGGAAGAACCAGTCCCACTTGGGTCTATGCATTTCTGTCTCTTTTCGGATGTCAATTGCTGATCTCTTGATGTTTTCTAGTGCACGATGTCATTAAAAAGGCACGTAGAGTATGGTATCATGTGAAAATACTCACGCAATTCTTCTGAGCAGTCTGCCATTACTTACGGTTCCTCACCTCCTGCACTGTCTTGCCCCTTGCTCCCTTTCTTGATGGATCCCCTGGTGTTCTCAAACACCTCCTTCAGTTGCTTGATGATGTCGGTGTCGGTTTTTTGCTTGAGATGCTCGACAGGAAGCTGAGTAAAGACTTCACAGGCTTTTTGTCGGACATAGCGGACCATATCCTCATGCCAATCTGCATTCTCTGACCACAATCCAGCAAAGTTTGGTCATAGAAGATTGGTGTCACATGTTGGGCACTTGAACTAGAACAAACCATCATCAAGGACACCCAATGACATCGCTTGTTTGGAATCAGAAATACCCATTGCATGTAAGAATGTGTGCTGGATCGCATTCTGGGAAATAGTAAGCATATATATTGATGAAATGTTGCATGCTCACATTAAACACATTGTCACACATCGCTTTGGTTGCTTTGTTGACAGACTTGACTGTCGGCAGTGCATTTCCTGAAGACCTAAGTTTGTCTGTCAACATGAGTAGTTCCTCCAGGGATGTGCTCTGTGCATCAATGGTTGTTTGAAGCTCATGTATCGCAGCATGGTGATCTTCGACAGTTGCTCGTAGTGTATGGTTCTCCTGGGTGAGTTCTTCAATTTGTGGCTTGAATTCAACTGAGTCTCTACTCTGCAGTGCCAAGCGATCGAATTTATCAGCAAGTTGCACAATGATCATATTGAGGTTTGCTAGTTTGTCCACAAATGCAGTGCTAGGAACTCGTGAGGTGGATAGTGATGTCACAGCTGAGCGTTGCAAAGGGGCAGTGCCAGTTGAGAAGCCTGGGCGATGGTCAGAAGGTAGGTCAGGTGTTCAGGACTGATTGAAGGGTGCTGACAAGTCCCTTCCAGTAGGTGGAACTGGTTTTGGAGGTACAGCTCCTAGGTGATGTGCAGTAGGTTGAAATGCAGTGCTCGCTGCTGGAGTTACTGAACGTGCTCAATTCACAGCTGCTGCATTGGGGGTGGGACCTCACATTGTTGATCGATTCGCAGCTGCTGCATCAGGGGTGGGCCCTCGCATTGTTGAAACAGGTCGAGAATGGGCTGAAACTGGTACATGTGAAGCTGCCACACTCCCATTCATGGCTGACATGGAGTACATAGTATCCCAGAGGCTTGGATCAAGAACTGCATTGATGTCATCTGCTGCCGCTTGCTTGATCTCACCCATTCCTTCACTTGAACCTTGATATACCCACTGCTGCATCCTTCAGGTTAACTCTTCAGATTCAGTAACACTCATTCCTGGGTCAAAAGTTTCTGCTGCGGGTTTCTGATGATCCGAGGAGAATGGATTGAGAAAAGATGATGGTACCCCCCCTCTGCCCTCTCTGGCAGGTCATGCTCATTTTGAGGCAGATACATTCGCTGTTGTTTCCAGTGCTCTCTTCTTTGCCAACAGACCCGGTTTAGCAGTGCCCTTCTGGTGTGGCCCTGCCATCTTTGTGACTCTGAAAGGCCACTGGAGGTTGATACTGAGCACACAAAATGATTGGGAGGCAGTAGAAGCTGGTGGAAGGTCAGAATTGATGTAATTGTCAGTACTTAGCTGGCGGATCTGTACTATTGCTTCAAATGCCAAATATAAATGGTATTGAATATTTAAGGAAAACCAAAGACTTTATTCGGAGGATATGTGCTGTAAACTGGGACTAAACATGAGATAATCATGTTGTCATTATTGTATGTTTATCTGCCAATAATTTGGAATTTCCCCCACATATTCCTCTGCCATTATTTCACCTCAAAGTGCAGTGTGATCCTGAGCCCTACATCAGCAAACTACAATGTTCTGAACAGAGCTGTACAGAACCTCCCAGTGCCACAGCTTCAGGTAGTAAATAAACAAAAACAAATTCGCATTTTTGACACTTTGAATTGCCAATGTCAGGAGTTGAACTGGAGACCTCAGGCCTCATTGTCTCAGGATTATTTATCAACAACAACATACTTACCATTACACTGTTAAGGTCATGCTCAAGGGAAAGACAACTCAAAGGGCTTCGGCTTCAGCTTGTGCACTGCAGCCCCTTACCTGAGTACGTGCCCTTAATTTCCAAGAGGCAGAGGGGAAGTCCAACGGAAGTCCAGCGAAGTCTGGAGGTCAGATGCAGGGGGAGTTCGGCAGAACTCCGGAAGGCTAGGAACGAACAGAGTAAGGCTACTGCGGACAAATCCGGAGTAGAAGCAGAACAGAGTTAGACTACCCTAAGGTAGAGCCGGAGATATAGTCCTAAGGTTTAACCCTAAGACTCGGAGGTGGACGAGAGATCAGACTCAAGTCCAGAGAAACAGGAATGAGCAGAACTAAGATGATATTCAAACTAAGGAGTACCAGAGTATTACAGGAGTTTATATACTGTAGGTATCATGTATGTAAATCAGTCAGCAAAGTAGAAGCTATGTATGAAGCATGTGGAAAGTCTATTAGTAAGTGTATAACAGATCAAAGCAGTGAAGTCAGAAATGAAGTACAAATGGATGGATCAGTAAGCAAAGCAGAAAGGACATAACTGGTAGCCAGAGAAACAGTTATTCTAAAAGGAGATAGTTGCGAGTACGGAGATGAAGGCGGAGTGCCGGGCGGGCAACAGGACAGAGAATTGGACTTTAGTAGGGGAGATCCAGAATTCTGGGTCCGGAGGTACGGGATATGACATACACCATAGTAGCTTTATTATACCTCACTCAAAATGATATACAGTGGCTCAAAAAACTGTCCACATGTTTGTGCTATTTTCACTATTTACATTATTGTATATGAATGAACAGGTAGACTGGGGATATGCCAGTGGGGTACTCTGTAGTACTCCTTTGGGGCATGAATTTGAGCCCTTGCCCTGTGGGAAATTATGGTAATGTGGTGGCACTATAAGCCTTACAAAATGATGACTCATGTGGACAGTTTTTTGACCCTAGATTAAAATTATATAAATCATTAGTTATGACACCATAAAGTCATGCCACTATTAAATAAATTATGAAGTGGTGTCATTATGACATTATTAAACCTATCTCTAAGTATATAATGAAGTGTGTCCCATATATCATAGTCATAATCACCATGAAAACCATCTCCTCTGCTCAAAGGGATAATATCCTTTCTCTGTCTACTACTGGCCTCTCTACTCGTCAAATAGCCTCTAGAACTGGTTTATGTAAGTCTACTGTAGCTAACCTCATCAAAGAATGTCACCCAGACAAGGAAAACTCCAGTGGAGGTCGTCCATCCAAACTCACCTCTACTGATAGGAGGGTTATTATTTAACATATCACCACAGGAAAGGCTGATAATGCCGTCCAAGTCACTCATCATATCAATTCCATCATTCCTACTCCAGTTTCTTCACAAACAGTGAGGAATGTCCTCAAGGAAGCCAATCTTAGGGTCGTAACAAAGAAGAAAAAGCCTCTTCTTTCCATCACTCATAGGAAGAGAAGACTAGCCTTTGCCCTAGCTCATCAAAACTGGACTGTAGAGGACTGGAAGCAGGCCATATGGTCAGATGAGACTAAAATCAATAGAATTGGGTCAGATGGGAAGGTACATGTGTGGAAAAAGAAGGGGGGCCCTCTTACAGACAGAGAGATTAATGGAACTCTCAAGTTTGGAGGAGGTTCTTTAATGGTATGGGGATGTATGGTGTGGAACTTCTGGTGTGAGAATGCTTGCAGAAGTTGAGGGGAGGATGGATGCTGAGCAGTATATGGATATCCTCCATTATCAGCCTTTCCTGTGGTGATATGTTAAATAATAACCCTCCTATCAGTAGAGGTGAGTTTGGATGGACGACCTCCACTGGAGTTTTCCTTGTCTGGGTGACATTCTTTGATGAGGTTAGCTACAGTAGACTTACATAAACCAGTTCTAGAGGCTATTTGATGAAGTAGAGAGGCCAGTAGTAGACAGAGAAAGGATATTATCCCTTTGAGCAGAGGAGATGGTTTTCATGGTGATTATGACTATGATATATGGGACACACTTCATTATATACTTAGAGATAGGTTTAATAATGTCATAATGACACCACTTCATAATTTATTTAATAGTGGCATGACTTTATGGTGTCATAACTAATGATTTATATAATTTTAATCTAGGGTCAAAAAACTGTCCACATGAGTCATCATTTTGTAAGGCTTATAGTGCCACCACATTACCATAATTTCCCACAGGCAAGGGCTCAAATTCATGCCCCAAAGGAGTACTACAGAGTACCCCACTGGCATATCCCCAGTCTACCTGTTCATTCATATACAATAATGTAAATAGTGAAAATAGCACAAACATGTGGACAGTTTTTTGAGCCACTGTATATATACCATTTCTCAAGTCACATTACCTAGTCTCTAATGACCAAAAACTCGAAATTTCATCAAGTCTTTCTTTACTATGCTATTCCTATTGGTATTCCTAGTCCTAATAAGCAAACATCAGTCACATTACTTGTGTGCCTGAACTTTCTTGAACACACCACTTTCTAGTATTTTGCTTACAACTCATTAGGATCTTAACCAAAAAATGTTGTGAGACTATGGATAGACTACCCTTGACAAGGGCTACAACTTTTATTTTCTTCGAAAAAGTTCCCACGGTCTACCATAGTCACTCCTTATCAATACTAACATTTAGGATCAATGTTAAGTTACAGCTCTTTGCATAAAGGATGGCAGTGGCATGAAATTTTCATTCAATTAGGAAATGTTGGACTGAGTGAAACTTTGCTTGTGTAGCCTTGTACTACCCTTATTATCATCTTTGCAACACAGGTTTGCAAGATCAGTCGTGACATGAAACCCGACTCCATGAACGGAACCTTCTGAGCCTTTGCAACATCCTAGATTCCTGCAGATTTTCCGAATGCACTTGGTTTCGGATTTTGAGGCTCTGGCACGAAACCAGTGATGTCATGAACCATCAACCTAGCACAACAATGCATGGTCGTCTGCATGCTCTGATTGTGAAGATATTGATTGCCTGCTTCGTCTTGTAGTAAGGCAGAATCCTGACTATTTTTTGGATGAGCTCATGCACCTCCTCGCAACAAACCAATTCATATCTGTCCATATCACAACAATCTTCTGCGAGCTCGAACATGCTGATGTGAGCTACAAGAAACTCAAGCAAAAGGTCCAAAACTTGAGTCCAATGTTTCCTAATTGAACAAAAATTTCACGCCACTGCCATCCTTTATGCAAAGAGCTGTAATAGAAAAGACTTAGTGAAATTTTTGTTCTCAATTCTGTGAGCTTTGTGGGTCTGTAACACACTGTGGGAATTGTGGCTCTGTGGCTCTGGTATCTGACACACTGTGAGAATCTGTGGCTAAATCAAAACACTGCAACATTTGGTGGTTTGCTGATGTTAGTAGTTTACTGATGCATCCCACGTACCTCATTCCTTAGAGACGGCAAGATTTTCTATCTCCGTGCTAATTAGTATAAGAGTTTTCTGTACACCATATGAGCATCTCAGCTCCTTCTATGAGACTGAGATGTGAGTAACGAGTTCATTCGTATTATAGATTAAACTGACACGTCGTAGTCACTTGTTTTACTAGGTACACGATCCGTCCAATAACAGTTCCTTCTATGAGACTGAGATTTACTTGTTTTACTAGTTCGCTTACCTCCCGTCAGTCGCCTTATCACATAACCTTTGATCAGACACATAGTATCAATACGCATAGATGAGAGCTGTGGAAGCGACAGTGCCAGTGTCACGCGATACTTTGAGTACCATGGTCATAAAAGCTTCGTCGTGCATGCACCCTATAGCCAAAATGGGGAGCATAAGTTCAAGCGGAGTGAGGTGACCATAGCGCAAATGATTCAATGGACGCCGGGCGATGAACAGCGCTTTTTGTCTTTTGTTTTGAGAGCTAGCATCCACATCTCTACAATCGGGTGGTAAAGGATGGGCGTGGTGGAGAGGAATGATGTGTTCCCGTCGTTCGCGAACAGACCCACAACGCAGCACATCGCCAACTAGATCGATGGCGAACTTCCTGTCGACCGGTCTATAGTTTCTTCTGCACATCACAAACTGGCTATGAAAGAAGACAAACCAGGGAGCGACACAGTGCCAGGCGGAAATGAGATATTGTTTTGCCTCCAAATCAATGTCAGGATTGTCATTAATTTTGTTGAAGGTTTTCACGATCCCAACAAGTGACCATCGGGCGAGCTCCATATCGGTGGTAGTGGCTGGCGTTGACTCTGCAGGAATGCAATCTGGGTCGAGGTGTATGTAGAACACTGGCTGCAGTATGCACAGCTCAGATGCGGACCGATCTGCAACTCCATCACAGAACTGTTTAAAGTCTGCTACCGAACGATTCGATATCACTCCCTAAACCCTCTGAGACCTCTGGAGCGACCTTGTCCCTGCCCTGCTCCCTTGGAACCCCTAGTCCAACGGACGAGCATTGCTCCTCTTGTTGGGTGTCTCGTCTCCCCCATCTCTTCACAGTTTTTTATTCTTTCTTTAAATCAAATTTATTGTTCGTTGGGGTCTACAGTGGAGTCCCGTTCGGACAAAGCCCATATTCCGGGGGGCTTCTCCGATTGATAATTGCGAAAGACGGACACCGCGGGTCTCCTGCCATCTTGTCGGCGGTGTTCTGATACCATCGCTACCATGTTAACCGAGAACGACGAGCTGCACGATATCCAGAAAGCACTTACGTATCTAAACCAACAATGCAATGTAGGGTACCTGCCGGCCTATGAGTTACTTTTTTCAATGAAGATGTATGGGTGTGACGTACGTGCACTGGATTATGTTGGCCACCAAAACGGTGGCACTGGATAGTTTAAAGCCCCCCACTGTGGCTGGGCACTGTATACACGCATTGACGCCAGCGAGGAAGCTGAGCAGCGCAAACATGACGGAGCGGGAAGCAAACATGATCGAGCAGGTGGAAAGGAATGAGGCAAAGCCATAGTAGCAAGCAGATGTTTTATAAGCTGAAACTTCCAGTGTGAACATAAAGGAGTTGCTCGCTTTGCGGTTGAGATACCCTCCTGTGGGCGAAAACAGTTCAGCCAAAGTGCATAATAATCTCCGCAGACTCGAGAAGAACTGTGAACATTGTGAGAAGTTCATGTGGGAAGTATTTGAAGGTAGATGTGCGGTACGACGGGGTTGTGGGGCACGAATGAATCTCTAGGTCCTGGGCGGCCTTGGCTTCGCGTTGCTCGCCAAATTTGTGCACGTTCATCGGACATTGTGACTTGCCAAATAATACTCTCCGTAGTATGACCATCCTTGAATCGATGAAGCTCAGCACGGCCTCATAGATCCCAAAACTGCTGCGCAACGTTCGAGTTTCGGTCTCCCGCAGAAGGTTCATGGCTAACAAGACGGAACTTCGTAGGGTACGGTTGGAAAGTCGATGTTTATAAACAGGTGTTAAATATTCCGGTAATTAACTGATTATAACACTGTTAGATAGTTGCTCCGTAATTTGACCTGTTGGAAGTTGTGAAAAGTTGTGGTCATGCAGGGCCGACTCCGCCGTCCAGACAACTTCATATAGCTGCAAAAACGAGGCCTTGCAACCGTCACGGAAGGCATGAGCAGGATCATAGATCGTGGATGTGCCGGGGCTTTCTGCCGAGTAATGGGGCGGCAAGGGGCGCCAGGCTGAAGATGGCTATCGCTTGGGTGTGGTTACCAAGACTTCGGAGTGAGATGGATACATACTAGTAGAGGCCAGGAAGTTTGCATCCGAGTCAGAAGACCCAGAGAGGCAATTCCAAGAAGCTCGCAATAAGAAAAACGTTGAGAGTATGGAGTCTGTAAGGCAAAAAATACATGCATCAAAGCGAGTGGGAAGATTGGACTGGCTTTTCCAGTGAACGTGCCATCAGATGCACCATGGTTTAACAGTTGCTCCAGTGTCTCCTTAGCGTCCTGGCTTACATATGTCTGATGCGTTTTGCGGAGTACGAAATCGTCTACAGTTCGACTTGCAACGCCTTCTTCGAACCGTGTTCTTCGCGTTGGCAAACAACATGCAGGCAATCAAAGGAGCGACAAAAACATCGTAAGTACCCAGTCCGAACAGTCTACCATTCCCAGATGCCCGAGCCTCATTAGCGCCATCATCATCGAGCGCCAGTAGCAGTTGAATATAGTTTTGCATGATCGGATCTCAGGCCTTGAAAGCCAGGAACACCTGATCCATGAATTTGCACCAGGGGCTCGGATCAGCTCTGTGGCGCTTGCCAACTGATCAAACTCTTATCCCAAATTTTCACCCATGTCTCCCGAAAAACAGTTCCTCCAAGTTGTTGCCCGCATTAAGGCTATAAGCTCCCATGCTATTGACTGAAGTATGCCGACGATGGAGGGAGGTTGTTGTGGGTATGCCCAGTTTATGGTGCAGGTTGCAACCGTGACTTGCAGCTGGCAGCTTTCTGCTATGCCTCATAGCTCAAACGATCCGCAAGGATTCCCGCCCTAGTTAGAACTCGACTGCTACCCAAGTGACTCGACCAAGCTACGAAGCCTTCTTCAGCCTTGCACAAAACAAATCTCGTCTTCATCTATCTATTTCCATCCCAAGCGGTCCAGCCTGAACTTTTGTTAGAAGATTTCAGGAACTTACTATGTGCAGGAACTCATGAAATCCTATCTCGTGACTGCTGTCCACTCTTGACAAATGTCGCGATCACCATACATTGATCATCCGATGCATTCCTCCACTTGCTCCAGCTGTGTCCCAACCTCTCCTCGTTTTCGGGTCTGACACAATTCAACCAAACACAAACTTTAGAGTTATTCATGCACACCGAAATTCGATCCATACGCTTCAATTTTGAATCTGTGCCCACACATTCTGTATCTGACCTGTTCGTTCCCCAATTTACGGGTGCTTGAAACCCACTATACACGAACTTCCATTGAGCACATTCACTCCTCTCCTCTCCCTCTTTGAAGACTCTCCCCGCTGAGCCTTCCACTCCATCGTCAGCGCATCCGTTGAGGCCTCGCATCAGAAGTAAACTTCAAAGGTAGACTCAGCAAACGAGCCGGAGTCGTCAGCATTAGAGTGGCTAGTCCTGATGATGTCATATTTCGACTCTGCAACACCTCAATTTATATTGTTGAACCACGTGCAGAGTTGTAATCAGTACTAGTAATGTGTCGCTGAGATAGAACACAAACTTTTAGAAGCAGCGAGAAATAGGATCGAAGCATTGGGTCAGTGGTCACCCTTCCAAAATATAACACCGCGGAATAGCCTCGGAGATAGGGGGCTACCCGTAACGTCCCGTATACCGTGCGGACCGTACCACAGGTAGCAAATCTCTACACCGTACCCGTACCCACCGTACCCGTGACCCCTATACCCGCGGTGTGTACCATACCCGTGCTATACCCTAAGGTTGACACGTCAACTGTGCAATATCGCAACTTCTTACTAGCACTCGTTATTCGTCACGTTCACTGCTAACAAGTACCCTCTGAAATATGATGCATTGACCGGTAACCAGTGAAAATCAAACCGAGCTCAGTTGTCGAGCGCTTATCGTTCCTCCCAAACTCAGTCATGGATGCTGACTCAAGAGAAATAGAGTTTCGCTTTGTAAGATGGATTTGTAAAGCTAAAGGGTGCCATCGACGACACCATGACCTTCTTGCAAGTGAAGTCGTCAAGCCCAAGGTGCAACATTAGACAAGTAAGTAGCTATAATTGTATTGTGCGTGCTGAGATATGCGTGGTGGGTAAACGGAGCGAAAGCATGATCGACTGGAGAGTAATGAACGTAGCAATGGACGGATAATCACTACGTGCTATGACTGCGCCGTCCCCGTCGGGGGTAGGAGCGGTCCGAAGGGCCCCGTCATGCAGGTAATGATGTAGTTCTGGACTATGCAAATGATACGATGATGATCCAATCATGATACCCGGATGATGCAATTAGAAGGTCGAGGTAGTCCCGCTGAGTACGGGCACGTTCGGGAACCTCTCCCGGCGAATGTGGGCAGGTGATAGTAGTATGAAGTTGTTTGCCGTGGTGTAAGACAGCTACGTCCGTCGAGATAGGAGAGTAGCGTGGGATACTGATAAGGCAGTTACAAGACTCGAAGCATCATGCACCCTGCGGCGTAGGCTGCTGCATCGGCATTTCTCTCGCCTGTCCTTGAATGTCCTGGAAGAAGTACATGAGTTCATATTATTCTTCCATATTAGAAACACGATCGTAGCAGCCTCATGGCCCACAATCAAGAAATGAAGATTAGCCAGATTAGAGGCTCACCATCCTTGGCCTTTTAACCGGTCTTGGACGGACTCCATTCGAACCCGCGCGGACTCCGACCACACCTACAGACAAATTCCCACCGTTCGTACTCGAGGTCGATGGTGGCGCAGCGCCATCCTCGAGTTCACGCTTCTTGCCTCTCATAGCACCGGGGGCGGACGTATCTGTCCGCTGTGGTGCAGCACTGCTCGACACAGCTGATCGTGGCGCAGCGCTCGTCGGCGTAGTTATCCGAGCTGACACTGCAGGGGGCGGTATCGATACAGCAGGAACATGAGGCTTAGAATGAATGGGTTGTGCTTGTGATGTTCCTGGCGATTGTGCGGATGGTTGATTTGGATTTGATGGTGACAACTGTGGCGGGGGGAGCGTACCGGGTGCGCCGGGTATGCCTCCCGGCACAAGACCTTGTGTTTGAGCACGTGCAAGTTTTTTGAGCTCTTTCTGCGAGCAGCGAATATGTGGTGTTCTAAATGTCAAAGCTCATAAAGATGAGAAAGCGGCGCGTACCCGTTTTCTCCTGTCTTCCTTCGCCTGCGCAGACTCCAGGACCAAAGCGCTCGTACTCCACTAATGCTGGTATCGTCAAAATACAAGTATGCTGGAAAGAAAGGAGAGCGTACCCCTTTCAGGCCTTCCGCACTAACGGTGAACGCTTCCCTCTGTGTCCGTACATCGAACTCAGTGATTGGTATGCGTTGCTTTGGTGGAACCTGCATCATTGTGGTAAGGTAGTCGTCCTTCTTCATCGAGTGCTTCCCAGGAACACTCTTAATGAGGAATCGGTAGGAATTCTTTTTCATCTTGTCATCACTGTCTAGAGGGAGGGCGGCCGGTGTAGATGGTAGTGCAGAAGCTGGTGGCAGCGGGGAAAGGGATGGACGGACATGCTTGTCATAAGCAGAATGGAGGTAAAAGCGCGCAAGAAGGTCCTGCGTGCTTGCAAGGGACGTTGGTGGAGGAGGATGTGCTACAATTTGTGAAATTAGTATTAGTCGGGTGTGAAACGTAATCAAACGCCATGAGAATGAAAACAACTAGTAATGCCCGTACCAGCTGGTGGTGGTAAAAACACGACTGGGGTGTCTTGAGTGATCGTTGAAGGTCCTGCTACTGCATTCTGATAATGATTTAGGGTGTCCTCGCCGTCCATGACGAGTGGCGAGGAAAACGAGTGGAGATCAGAATCACACTCTAAAAGCGCGTAAATCTTAGGCTGCCAAGAATAACCGAGGCGACGCCAAAGATCTGAAAAGCAGCGTGCTCGCGGATGTCGCCGTAATGACCGACGATGAGCAAAGGCTGTTGGTCGCCGTCGTCGTCGATGGCAGGGACAAGGGGATCCGACAGTTTGACACCGCAAGAGAATATCGGCAAAGATTAGTCAGCCACACGTGGTGCTCTTGTGAAGCCGATCAAGCAATGAGCACACCTCCAAGTGGATCACACAAATCAAGGCAGTTATCAGGACTCATCACGGTAAGTACTAGCGAGTTTCGAGGGCACACATACAAAATGCATCATTATGTCGAGGGAAAGGCTGTTTACAATATGTACTGATAATAACATTACAGGGTTTTGCGATATCAAAGGTAGTACAAACTTATCAGGTTTGCAGTTGGCGACATCTAAATATTCTGACACAGGGGAGGTTCAGAAGAACTTTGTTCGTCAGAGGAACTCGGCCCCGAGCGCGAACGACAACCTGCAGAAAAAAATGTTTGGAAGGGAAAGACCCGACACCAATCAACCTACAAGTTCCATTCCACCAAAGAGGTCGAGCCAGGTGTCAAGGCTCTTGCTTTCAAAACATTCAAAAATCCAATATTCGTCTTCTACATCATCTAATTCATCTTCCCACAGGTAAGTGAAGACATCCGGCTCGCTTCCATCAACCATATGCATCACCACTGGGTTCGTTCATACGAATCACCTTCGAAGTTATCCAATTTCTTCCACTCTGAGAGGCTGGCAGGAAATATTACATATCCGTCGACAGCGCACGTGTCGTTGCTACGAATGAGGGCTGAATAGTCGCAGTGATGAACGCGGCGCCTTTTAAAGCCGATTATTTTTCCGAGTTTACGCTGAGAGAGAACGTCTCCCGCTTTCGACGAGTCACCTTTCATTGCCCAGGCCAGGAGCGGCGCAGACATTAACGCCCGGTATACAAATATTGGCGCGACTGGTTTGTCCTTTGAAGTGTCGCCCATCTCTTACGTCGAGTTATCAGGAGGTAGTGATAGGAGTCGAGCGATTTCACCTTGTATCATAAAATAATGTGCTACGGTGTGGCTAGAATGTAATGTTAAAGAAAAACATATGGTATACCACAAAGAACATTACCTGAGATACGGAAGAGTCATGAAATGGACGAGTTGGGTGATGCGGCTAGTAGAACTAGAGGTCCCACTTCAGGCCGACCACTCAAGTGTCTCTGCGCCTTTGTTTGTAGTGCTAAATAGAGGCACATTAATCACGTGCACAGGGGTTAATTACCCAAAATTAGCGATTCCCACAGGCCGCCGCGTCTGGACTGCCACACCTTGAACACGAGACCTTCTGAATTGGCCGTCTGCTACGCTTAGAAATTACTGGCTGTTCAGTGACAAACACTATGGGGATATGGAACTGGATGAGGTCAGGTTCCATGACTTTGTTACGTTTCTTTCAATACTTACCGCGCGAACTTCAGTAGGGTGCGGGAGCCTCAATGCTGTGAAGAGGTTTCAGGGAGTCGTTCGAGCCAGGCCGAATTTACAGTACGTGGTGCATCTTACGAGAAGTCCTTTGCGCATCTTATATTTCAACAGTTCCAAGCAGTTTCTATAGGCCTGCTAATAGGCTGCTTGCTGTGCTTCACGAACTTGTACTTTGGATTGCAGACGGGATGGATTAGCATGTGAGTGTCAATAAATAACCAAAGACGAAATAACTGATACCCTAGTCCCGAAGGATGTCACTTCAATCCGCCCTGATCGGTTTCCTGTTATCCAAGATGCTTCCAACCCCGCTGTCCCCGCAAGAGATAATCGTAGTGCAGACCACTGCAGTTGCAACCGGCACGGTGGGTCATAATCCCCATCTCTTTCATAACAACTTATCACTATCCTTCACAGATGCCACTTGCAGCGGGGTTTGTTGGAATTTTGCCTGCACTAGGTCTACTAGAGGAAGAAAAGGACGGGAGTCCGCCGATTAAACTTTCGTGGCTGGCTGCCGTAGGATGGTCATGCTCAGTTGCGTTTTTCGGAGTATTCTTGTCACCTCCCATCAGAAAGCAAGTTGTGCGTACTGTAATTCCTCTTCATCGAAGGCCAGCCTGACGCTGAAAAGATCATCAAAGAGCAACTGGCGTTCCCATCTGGCACAGCGACCGCTCAGCTGATTTCAGTCCTACATCGAATGCCCCCTCCTGACACAACGTTGCGACGCCGTTCCGGCTATAGGGCAATTGATACAGAAGATTTGAGAGATCAAACCACTGTCACGGACGAACCTGAGAATCATCAGGAAGCCGCAGAGGACGACTTTGACGTACGTGACGAAAGAGAGGTTGTTCAGCGAGAAGGCTGGGAAGATCTGCTCTTGAGTTTCCTTGCTTCCGGGGCAATGACTGTATGCACTGTCACTATTCCTTTCGTTCATTCTGCTCATGCTCATACCTAAAGCTCGCCGCGTATTTTTTCCCGATCGTCTTTGCGATTCCAATATTCGGGAAGTACCTAGCCAGAGAATGGCTTTGGTCATTTACTCCTAGTTTGTCGTATGTCGGTCAAGGTGCGTACGGCTCCGTTCAGTTGAGTGTTTACTAAGACCCCATGAAGGCATTATCATGGGTTTCCCAACCACCTTGAGCATGAATTTGGTAAGTCTGACTCCCTACTTCTGTAGCCGCCGTTTATCATTCACGGTAGGGCATGCTTGTGGGTTGGGGTATTCTATCGCCTTTGTCGAAGTACTCTGGGTGGGCTCCTGGTCCAGTCGGCGACATGTCTATCGGCGCGCGTGGCTGGATCCTCTGGGTTTCTTTGGCCATTATGTGTGCCGACTCCCTCGTTTCTCTTCTTCCTCTTGTCTATGAGTGTTGTACCAAACTAGTGGCTTTGTATGGACCAGCAAAGTCTGGAGACAATGAAGAAACGCAGGAAGATCATGAAGTTGAAACTGCTGACCGACTTGTCCCAATGAAGTGGGTCATTAACGGTCTTATAAGCAGCATATGCGTTGGGACGATTTTGGTTTGGATGGTATTTGGGAATGATGGGATCAAACCATGGGCAACCCTCATTGGTTTCATGATGGGTGGATTGCTCAGCATTCTGGGGTAAGTTTTTTTTACCCAATGGGATGTCTCCAGCTGACCACTCCATTAGGGTGCGGGCATTGGGGGAGACCGATTTGAATCCTGTGAGCGGACTTGGGAAGATCTCACAACTTCTCTTTGCTTGGATACAACCTGGCAATGTGGTTGCAAACATCATCGCTGGAGGTGTTGCAGAAGCTGGCGCTCAACAGTACGTTTCTCCTAAACTCAAATGCTTAATAGGCGCTGAAGACTGACATCAGAGCTGGAGACCTTATGCAAGACCTCAAGACTGGCCATCTAATACGTGCTTCCCCGAGAGCTCAATTCTATGGTCAACTTATCGGATCGTCATTATCAATCATTGTTTCAGCGACGGCCTATACCCTATACCAGCGAGCGTATACGATACCTGGTCCCTCTTTTCCTGCACCGACTGCGTACGTTTGGCTCAGCCTGGCTCGCCTTCTCCGTGAGATTTCATCGTGGCTAGTTGGTTCGGCATGCTGACTTATTTCTTCGCACAGGAGATGGACAACTTCCTCAAAATAGCGCCTCCTTCATGGTGCTGTTTTCAATAATCTTCGGCGTCATCGCAGCTGTCAAAGTCATGGCTACACAACGCGCGCACCCCTATACAAAGTGGATCCCTTCTGGCATCGCATTCGCTATCGGCTTTCTCAACACCCCATCTTTCTCTTTGGCACGTTTGATCGGCGGGATCATTGAATTCATCTACCACAAACGCGCTACAAAATCTGGAGGCGCGGATATCAGGCTGATTGTGATTGCAAGTGGCTTTGTGTTGGGTGAGGGAGTGATCAGCGTGATTTCGTTGGTGCTGAAGACGTACGGAGTGGGCGTGGCGAGTTGCTGGGGCTGTTCTGGGGGGATATGTGCTAGCTGCCCTGCATAGGGTCGAATTAGATTTTGACACAGCGCGAATGGACGCACGCGGTCCTATTTTCTGTAGCTTTCGTATTGCTTTGCGACGCTTGAAATGCATTGTTTTCGCATTGATGTTGGTGCCGGCCGAAATGAAGATGGGGCGAATCTATTTTTCTAATCTTTGTTGCTTCGACTAGTCACGCGAGTCGCGACCAGTGAACACTAATAAGCAGAACGTCTCTCTAATTATACTATGTGACCACCAGTCTCCCTAGACAGTCCAATACGAATCCCATCGCTAACATTACGACATGAAATGGATATTGGATATGGTGGAACTGTGTCTTGAACTCTACCGGACGAGCCCATCCTTTCCGCGCTCGAGGTTCAACCGCTTGCTTCATCCCTCTAGGATACTCTGCAAGATCGGCTTCGAAAATCAGAACAAATCAGAAAATTTGTCAATCTGCCAGTTGAAAATCAGCAATCGTGACATTTCCTGTTGACCATAAATCACGAACTTCTGCATTTCCTTTCATACCCTTCCTGCTTCGTCGAGTCGACTGCCTTGCCAGTGTCTCATGCATGAGTGCCAGGGTGTAGTCAAGTCGATGTAGTTCCAAAACTTAGTCGCAACAAACATAGCCTTCGTGCCTTCAACCAGACTAAATCCCGAAACCGGGCCATCGTTGAGCTAGCCCTTATTGCTGTCGTCCATCTCGATTCCGCTAGTATCAGCATCGCTATATCTTGACCAATTTCTCCACCTTCAAAGTTCATTGAAAGCGCACCTTCACCACCTTCAATGCTTAGATTGTGACAATCTTTGCGAGCCAGGTCGTGCTCATTCATGGGTCACCTACTAGACTTCAATGTTGATCCTTGAGCTCTTGCTCTACTTTGCTCCACAAGTCTACTTTGAGAGAGTGTACGAGGTATGCCGAAAACGAAAACAAATCTTGATCGTAGCACTCTTGTAATCACTGACGCCAATATGAAAGACACGCAGACAGCGCCTCTCTATACTTCATCATAATTGACAACGACATACAGAAAAATCAACCATCGCGCATCGATGAAGATACCCTGGTCCAGCATGCATCATGATTTCCATGCTAGAGCCGCTACGAGCAATGATCAATGTTACTAAGGAAGCTGTTGTCCGCATAGGCGAGGCTCAGGGGCACGATAATGACGTTGAGCTTGAGCTTGGGAAGCTTTTCGGCGCCCTGCAGGCCGTTGGGCAGGCTATCCTCAAGGTGAGTGACATCCTTGTGGTTTGAGATGCGTTCTCATTGAGGTCCTGCAACCCATGACGTCATTTACAGCAGCACGCTAGCCTCCTCCCCAAAGGCCATTTTCGCCACGGCCAGTGGCATTGTACTGCTATCCTTGCGCTCATCATCCCTGTCAGGCCCGATGTAAGTCTTTCTGTGATGAAATACAAGAAAGGTCGAAGTCAAAGGTAAAACTATTGTTCGTCCTTATGATGTAAAATCAAAACGCAGATACCAGGAAGAGAACCGCGGGTGAGCAGGGCAGCGTTGAGATTTACGGTCTTTCGTAGCAATTGCATCCGGGCGCGTCAAGGAGTCGATTCGAGCTATTTTCTCTGCACGCGTTTACATAGCATCGATCCGCACTGGTGTTCGTTCTTCAACTACCACAGCCTACGACCCCTCCCTCGTCGTGTCTTCCAGAGATTAGTGGAAGGGCGAATCGGAAACTGCTTAGGTACATTACATTAATTATTTTAATTATCTGGTCTAACCTACTCTTGGGTTTACAGTTTGATCGCCGTCCGCCATCCCAGTCTAAGCGAGACGCCATCATATCCGCGCGCCATCGCAACCAAGTTTACGGTACTCGCTCCCAAGTTTACTGTATAAATCGTGTAAGCATTCAACAATGCGAACATCCATCGAGCCTTTTGCTAATTACCGACTCCAACATGTTTAACATCAGTTCATCCGAAACCTATTCGAAAAACCTCTTCCTTGGAATTGAACGCACCGAGAACGCCCTGGTATCTTGGTTCCAGAAACAGGGGCGTGAAGCAGTCAGTGCGCTTACATATTTGTCATATCCGCATTCTCTCATAACTTTACTTCTAGCTTCCAAAATCCCTCTTTATCACAGCTTCCGTGCTGTTGGGATTGGTTGACCCCCATGATCTTATGTCTCTCCTTGAAGTGAGCCTCGGGGAGGTCGCGATGCCGATGCAGCTCCCGCGAGAAGAGGCGAGTTGCACGGTATTCCTTCTGCGAGGAGGACATTCTTTGATGGAAGAGAGGATGTATCGAGCTCAGATGGAATTTTCATTGTTCTGTTAAGCTCTCGCGAACTTGTGCGAAGAGGTGGACGCTAGGACACGACCACGTGAGCCATGTTGTTCAAAGGATTATGTCTGACACTAAATTTATTCTAAGCTACGTGGCATATTGCCCCAAAGAAGCTGCTCGCAGTGAACACTGTCGAGTATGTGGGAGGATGCCAAGCGCCTAGCTCGGTCAATTTCGTTTGCAAGGCCATTCAAGACAAATGCCATGAATGGCTTCTCACGTTGTCGCATTTCCAAGACACTACGCAAGTTGGTTCTAATGCTGGCAAAACACTTCTTGATTCCCCTCAAATTCTAGAAGTTCCTCATCTTCATGAATACCTCCTAAGGGTGAGTGCGATTAATATTACGAGGGAGCCAGTGTTCTGACGCTGTGTAGCAAGACGATCAACTTCTTTCCCTGCCGCGTTCGATGGAAGCTTGGGTTAATAACTGCACATATCATGCATACACGAGGGCATCTTTTGCAGAAACCAACGAGCCCCTACGCAGCGACAGCTTCACAGCAAAGGAACGCAAAACGCTAGATGAGCTCAAGTCTGATTTCAATATTGTGTTTTTGAAGATGCGACGCGCACAGGCTGAAGTGGACATGTTTTTTGAAGCTATCGCACACACTGCTGAGCTCAAGTTCAATGATGATGGTGGGCATACAGCCTTTGCTTCAGTTTTCTCATACTAAGATGACTGCAGGCGCATATTCTGAACTTTCTGTGACGTCGTATGAATCACCCCCGCCCAATGATTGGGATTCGGATTGGTCTTCGACCTCATCCTTCCAATTGTTCTCGGCTACGATACCCAGCTGAGCTAAGCTGACCGTGAGCGAAGCCACGAAGACAATCAAAGATTTTACGTCACGGTTAGCAGTGAGTATAGCATGTAACTTATACACGCATACATATGTTAAACCTTGGTACCCATTGAATATACCGGTCAACTTGAAAGCGGGATTCAAGGTTGAAAATTCGATCCGAGCACTTCCAAGTTCTTGACGAAGCTCATCCAACGATATTTCATGCCCCACTTTGGAGAGCATCCCTGCTCTTACATTCTACAGAGCACGTAGAGAATATCGTGAGCAAAAACCGAACAACGTTCAATGTGAGTCACTTACATCGATAATTCGATAAGTTCGTTTTCAGAAACGTTGACTTCTTCGCAAATCTTATTAGCATGGGTCTTGAGACGATCGAAACGCTGCGGCGTGAGTCAAGTAAAGTCATCGGAAGGGTCCCCCCGCTCCTGTGTCTACAGACTCCAGCAGTGAGCAATAATTAGTTCCTTAAGAGAGGATATACACGATGGTTGTTTGGATGTTCCATGACCTCCAGGTACATGACATTGACAAAAGCCAGACGGGGTGTGCGAAGGATAGCGATGAAACATCATCGATGCATCGGGCCTTGAAGATCGGTGTGAGCATAGCAGGAATGAACTTCAGTAAGCCACGGCTCAGTGACTACGAAGCGAAGTGGAACGACTAACTTGAAGACATGCGGAAGGCCTGAATATTGAATGGCGGGACTTGGCCACCAGTATGGAATGTAGCAATTTCACTGCAGCATCGTGCGCTCTCTGTATACTATGGTTTCCATATACCCTTTGGGCTCGTCAGAGCCGGTAGATAGACATCAATTGTGAGTCTCTGCAACATCGGACCCTGGACGAAGCTGACCGTGAGCGAAGTCTATGAGAGCGCGACATGTGTAGTATGTACGCGTACAGGCCAGAGCACGGGAGACTGCGCCGTACGTGTACGTATGTTACGACAATTTGGTATCCACTACCGAAATGCAAGGAAAACGCGATAATTGCTTTCGAACTTCATGTCGAAGCTCAAAGCAATGTTTGAAATCAATGTTGCAACAATTGAGCAACCAAGCCTCAACCAAAGCGATGAAGAATCAGAAGATCAGTGATTTCTCGGTTATTTGTCGGACATAAACATAGATCCCGCACAGCCACCGAGCCGGCGGTTAGGCGTCTACTACCGTCATAACACGTTTCACCACGTTCATCTCCACGGCGCATGTCACAGAAGGCTTTGCCACTCGTGTTCGTATTTTTGAACCGCTGAAAATTCGATCTGTGCTTGACGAAGGCTCACCCGACGATATTTCATGTCCCGGGTCGCTTTGGAGAGCATCCCTGCTCTTACATTCTACAAGGACTCGCTTACAGCGGCGCGGCGAACCAGTCCCATTGCACAGCTAGTTTGCATTGGGAAAGCATGCGCTTTGTACCAACCGGATGTCGTGCGCTGCAGTAACATTGGAGGATCGGGTACAGATGTTGACTGGAAGGTGAGTGTGCTTTTTAAGGCTTCACTGCGTGAGACTGCCAGTAAGCTCTACCGAGTTTATATCGTGGATTCTCACACAACACCCGCAGTGTGAGGCAGACCTACCGTCTTCCTTACGTTTTGGTCGAGTTGAGGTGTCTTGCGAGGGATGGTATGGTCCCGGTGACCCATATGTCATGAAAGGTCTGATGTTCTGATTCACGTTCAAGTATGAAGCCTCAATTTACTTGTACAGGGTCCTGTTCCTTGGAATATAATCTCGTTCAAATACCTGATGCACTCCGCGATGACTCAAGCTGGTATAACGGTCCACGTCTCGGAGGTAAGCCTCGCGTCGCATTTGGTTTACCGATGCTCATTGCCTACTCAGACCTTGATAAGTCCGGGCTCTTCTTCATGCTCGTATGGATCATAGTCCTCGCCTTCATAGCCTACAGCTTTATCCAACCTTGCCTGCGCCGCAACACGTCAGCCACAGAGTATGCAAGCCGCACCGCACCTCCCTCATATCCTGGCGGTGGGTCTGGGTCAGGATTTTTCCCGGGCTCCTATCACACCAGCCCACCCCCGCCATACACCAAAGATGCCAGTTCAGGCTCTCCGAATGACGGCACGCAGTGGCAGCCAGGATTCTGGACTGGCGCTGCGCTTGGGGCATTGGGAAACCATCTTTTGAATCGCAACCCGGCGCAGCCTCGGGAGTACGACTGGGAACGAGAGAGGCGCTCGCCGTTTAGTAGCTCGAGGAGCAGACCCGTGCCCAGTTATGATAACCAGGACAGAGGAGAGGGGTCATCCAACTTGGGCGCCATGAGGACTAGTACGGGATATGGCGGTTCGAGTAGTAGGTGATAAAAGGTCACATTCACAATGTACAGACTAATTGTACAGATATACTATATATGAAAGTGACGGGAGTCAAACCCCTTCAACAACATTCTCCAGTTCCCCAGCACGCTGTGTATCAGTACAGTCAAGCTAGGTGTTGTTCAGTTAGAACATAAGCAATATCAATATCCCACGAAGGCTTACCAAGTAATTCGGAATATATATCATAGCTACCGACCAATCTGCAGTCTTCAGAAAAAAAGATGAGGGCCGCAACCCTCATTCACAACGTCGATTGAAATAAGCAGACTGTAAATCAATACCTGCGGTATAAGTACGCGGCTGGGTCGTAGCCTAGGAGGACCCCACATCAAGCCTTGAAGCATCATAATCGGCTCGCGCAGCGCTACCCCTTAGAATCTTGCTCACCCGTGACTTCTCCGAGTCCTTCTAGGTGGTGATGAGGGTCAAACCTCCTCAGCAACTTTCCCCAGTTCCCTGGCACCCTGTGCATCAGTGCAGTCAGGGTATGTTGGAATCGCCAATATAAAGCGTAGAATGAGTATTAGAAGTATAGATAGCCATGTTTTGATACCCTTTCTGCACTCTTCTATTTCGCTGGGTGTCATGATTGTGGTATGAGGAAAAAGACAACCCGTGAATAGGGGTAGCAGATGCCAGGATTTGCTTACGTAACAGAAAAAAGTGTCTGCCTCGGAGGCTCAGCCTAATGCTGCCTACGACAACATTAATGCCCAAAAGCTCTACCATGCTGCCTAAGCTATTTAGCCCTCCAGACTCCGAGCTACTGGAGGCGCCCCTGCCAATATTGATCGATCCCGTCTATGACATGTTTCTTGTTTTCTAATGATCTCCGAGTCATTCGATCACAGCGCAAAGCAAGCTAGGGGGCGCGACAGTCATTCACTACGTCGAACTACATAGACTGCGTAAAAATAACATATGATGAACTACTACAACTATACTGTAACTCCCACTTCCAACCCGACCACAGCAGGTGTCCCAAATAATGTGATATCAGTTAATCCATGCTTGCTCGATAATAGATACACGCGCCGGAGCCCACATCAAGCAGCACTCTCAAATTGATGAGCCCGAACCCGAACCGCTAGCCTCACTAACGTCAAGCCTCGAAACATCATATTCATACTCTGCTCGTGCGGCGCCGCCCCTCAGATCCTTGCTCACCCGTGAGCGACCGCGGTTCTCTTCCTGGTGTCTCCGTTTTGGCTTCACACCATGAGGACGAACGACAGTTTTGCCTTTTGCCTGGACTTTCTTGCGTTTCATTACGGAGAGACTGACATCTGGCCTGATGAGGATGGTGAGCGCAATGGATAGCAGTACTAGGCCACCGGCCGTTGCGAACATAGCCTTTGGAAAGGAGGCTACGGTGCTGCTGTAGATGACACCAAATAACATGGGCTACAGACCTCAATGAGAATGCATCGCGAAGCAGGAAAGATGCCACTCACCCCAAGAATAGTCTGCCCAACGGCTTGCAGGACAGCGAGGGCGCCAAAAAGCTTGCCAGGCTCCAACTCGACATCATCATCATGCTCCTGAGCCTCCCCTGCACGGACAGCAACTTCCTTAGTAACAAGCGCACGACCCTGGAGGGTGCACAATGCGAGGCTCTGCACGCCAGGCATTACTCCTGCACCAGCGCATGCAAGCGATGTTGCGCCGACAAACATGAACTGCGACCACCAAGCTTCATTCACGGCGCGGGAAGGCAGAGGTGCAATGACGACCAGTGCATGCGAAAGGAAGTCGATAAACATGGAGTACCGCACTACGCGAAGATCAAATTGCATTTCGCTGAATAGATGAGACTTTGTGGGCTTGGGCTTTGACTTGGGGGCCGCAGGATTTGCGGGTGTAGTGATGGAGGAAACTGCGGCGCAAACAGGCTTGAACTTTGAAAGAAGGACTGCCGATCATCAGAACCGAGAGACATTACGGAAAGCTCAACTCACATGGTAGGAAGAGGAGTAAATGCCAAGCACGGCAAGCTCCCATGAAGGAAATATAGTAACTTAGTTGTTCAGCTGCCCAGTTATAGATATGCTCAGCGTATAGATACTTGAGCTGGAAGATCCCTGACGCCAGCATGTGCAAGAAGACCGAGAGGCCGATGAATGTCAGACTCCAGTCATTCCGTGTGCGAGAGGGCACGAGTGAGTCACCAGTGGCACTGGCAGCTACAGGAACATGGGTCGGGAGGAAGACAGCGAGGGGTGATAGGAAGCTTCGGATGATGCGGGTTGCTGCCCATCCTTGGGAGGAATCCTCGACCTTGCCTACAAACGATGAGAATAATGCAGGATTAGGTGGCCAATGTAGTGATGCACGTACTGCTAGGGAAGTCCGGGTCACTCTCAACAGCTCGAGCCTTGCCTTTCCTATTTAATGCTCGACGAGAAGCGGGAAGTGACTCGGGGATCACAAATAATACCAAAAGCAAATTGACGAAAGAGCAAGCAATCGCTACCCAGAAAACTGACGTTACACTTTGTAGCGGATGGTCGACTTTTCAGTACGATCGCCAATTAAGCATTCAGCCTATCAGTGAGTAATAGTAATATGACGTACTGTTTCCAGCTCTCAGGAAAGGAATTGGATTCCTAATCAACCATGCACCAATTATGGGGCCGAGAGCAAGTCCGATAAACAGGACGCCAGAGAAACGGGCAAAAATAGTCGCACGCGAACCAGGAGATGTGCAATCAGCAATGTAAGCCGTATTAGCACCGGCCAAGGTCGACCATCCTCCCAGAGAGCCCTCAATTATAGGGGCAAGAATAAGCAACTTATGGGAGTGAACGGCTAGGAGACTGTGAGGTGTAGATACAAGAATAAACGTGAGGTCTCTATAATTTTAACAAACATGATCAGTAAGCATTACCCCGGAAAGAAGCGAAATATCGTACGTAAGGAAGAGTCCGAAGGTGGCGATAGCAAGGACGCGTGCACGGCCGTGTCGTTCTCCGAACTGGCCCCACCAGCCCGTTGTAAGAGCAGAGAGGGCACCCATCGTTGTGGTCATGATGGTCTGCAGGCGCGCAGCACCCGCCTGGACGGCAGGATCTGAAACACACTTTTTACCTGGTATCACGCGGGGATCATCACCGTCATCACCGTCGTCGTTCTCCTCTAAAGTGTGAACGGGTAATGACGGAAGGCGCACGGAGATTAAATAGGGCTCTCCGAGGTCCACCGCATAACGGCTTGACGCAAGAGGAATGAGACTCGGTGACGCGCGAGTATGATTATAGGGTTCGTGTAGATTGTTGCATGATAATTCTGTGAAGACTTCTACACGGGACGCCAGCGTCATGCCGCGCTATACAAGTCGCACGATGACAGTCAGCAGATTTCTCCATGTGATGACAAGTCACGACGCACAGTAAGAGATGCAATTAGTGCAAATGGTACCAACCTGCCCAGGACATTGGTTAATTTCCTGCGCGCTGACAAGGGCGAACTAACTCACCATAATGGACGGGCGCGATAGAATGGCTTCTTGACTTTCGGCGTAGTCGCAATCAATGGGTCACGTTCCGTTGGTGCCGTGGGTTCCAACGCCGAGGTGGGGTAGTGGTCAACTGGGGGTCGTGAGCGCGATGGAGAGAACGCTGTGTTCTCTGTCGATATGATTGGATCCGTGATGATTCTGTCGAGCGGCATGGTGAAAGAGAACTACAGACTAGTGAATGCGGGGCGGAGAGGCATGTAAATTCCAGCCAGTAAATGAATTAAGCGCTAGTATTTATAAGTGGGAACAGGGCACGTTGCTACCAGCAGTGAGGACAGCACACGAGCTAATACTTACGGATGTGGGACCACGCATATCAAGAGCCACCAGGCCACATGCGCAGTCCACACTCCTCGAGGTGCCTAATATTAATGTTAGATGTCCTAATAATATCGTCAAACCGTCCACTAGTAAGCCGTGCAGAAATCGTTATCGCACCACAATCGCGTTCACGGCCAGGACCAATGAAAACCTCGTTGTTTATGTGGCAGTGCCACCAGTCTAGTTGTCGATTTAAATTGTTAACAGTGACTGTGAAACCGACTTGAACCTGCGTTGCAGCATGTAGCTCAACTATTCCGTCTTCGACTAGTCCGAGCCAAGTCTAAATCTCGATATGATCCACCAGACGGGCTCTCGTTTGAAGACTAGTACTATCACCCACGGGTGACTCGGAGTTGAGCGAGTGCTTCTCGAGTGAAGCACTCAGAGTCAGAAGATTGGCTTACATCACCTGGACTCGTCACCAACGGTTTGATGTTGTCCCGCTGACGAGGCCTTTGAATGATCAGAGCCAGAAAACTACCAACACTACTGAAAACGGTCATGGGGAGTGAGTTGGTCAATCTTATACTTATGTAACGCCTGGATCGTGAATCGCTTGTTTCAAGACCAGAAAAGTTTTGAATGAGCTAGGATCGTCTCTAACAGGCGACCGAGCTGCATCGAGACTAGCCAACTGTACTTGATATAGGCTGTGCTGATGAGATAGGGCATGCGATGTGTTATAGGGACGATGGCCTCGTGGCCTCGTGGAATAAGCGAGACAATATTGCCCCTGCATGCGGATCTCAGTAATCGGTCGATTCTCGGATCAGAAACGTGAGTCATAAATGCCGCCTCTGTGTCCCTCTGCGCCCTGGAGAAAGGGGGCGGACACTGCACCATACATGATTTCATCTGCGCCGTAACTTAGCTCCAGACGGGCACTGGGTCTATGCACATCATCCGTTGCATGAGGTCACGCCCTGGCCCATCAGAGTACTTGAGTCCTCGAGGCGTGCCACTCGCTATTGTATCCAGAAAAACCTTCTCATGCGTACACTGCTGGAAGCATAGTTACACAATCTATGAAATCTGGTCAAGTAGCAAGAACCAGGCCATTGCCAGCAATCCTAGTCGGCCGATTATCGACCTACGCCACATCCGGTATCCAAGTTCAGTAAATCTCCAGATGGCTAATCAGTGCACGGTCTACGTATATCATGATTAAGCTACACCAGCAGTTCTGAATCAACCACACTCCCAGGTCCCTGCAGTGACCTTCCCCTTGGAGAACCAAGTGTGCACACCATCACTTCCGAAGAGCCGCGTCAGCTAGGGCCTCTATTATCGGAAGCCTTTGGAGGTTTTCAAAGCCGCATTTCAGGAGGAAGCTGCACATGGCTTTCATACAAGCCCTTACAAGCTTTTCTGGCAACCTGACGAAGATAAACCACCAGAACGCATTATTACAGAGCTTTACACATCTGATGCAATGTTCCGAGAACATGAGAAGATACGTGCACAGCCTCGTGAGCCTGGATGTAATCTCGAAACAGTCATTGCAGCAAAAAAGTGCACATCCTAGGACGCTTGCTTGATACCCAATATGAAGGTGACGAAACAGAATTTACACCAGCACAGCGTAATTCAGTTCATATCATTAACAATCGAATCTATCGACACAAAGTTCTCCGTGTCAACTATACCACATATGACCTTCGTCGAGCTCAAGATTCACTCAATCCACGCACACGAGCATATGCGATACCGCGGCGGCGGTGTTGGCCACAAACCTATCCGTGAAGCTACACGATGCTTGCTCGATGACCGCGACACACTTGACCAACTCCCATTTACGATGGAGAAAGAGCGCAAAAGTCGAGATTCTGACGAGGAGATGACAGATGATGGTGAGGATGAGGAAGACACCGAGGAGGAAGACACTGAGGAAGAAGATGCCGAGGAAGAAGACGCCATGGAGGGCAGTGATGACGAAGACGAGGACGAGAATAGTGGCAGTGGTGACGAAGACGGTGATGAGGAGGGTCATGAACTTGAAGATGCTGAGGATGACGAAGGAAATGAGACTCGAGATCCACTCACCACAGAATATCTCATCGGCGATGATATCGCAGATGAGATGGATGAATTTGGGTACACCGGCCTAGATCAGGTCCTTGTGGAAGATGAGGACGACGATGGACTATTAGACGACGATGCTCTTGGGGCGGAAGACGGTGAAGAACTTGAAGGTGGGCTGAATTATGACGAGGCTGAGGGGATCGAATTTGCGGATTTATAGCACTGAGGGGCCAGCAGTACTCATAGCTACTGTACAATTAGAATACACTGAAACACGAATGGACCGACCGAGTCAAATGCCGGAATCTGAGGGGCGCACAGCGATGAATTTATAAAAGAGACGCTAGAAAGAGACGGTAGTGGCAGAAGGTCCTTGCGAGGAGCGTGGGAGGCTCGCGGGTGTCTTGTAACATGGCACGTGAGGCTTGCGAGGGTGTAAGTTCAGCGAGGAGGCGTGGGGGGTTGGTGGTGGTGTCGCAGATGTCGTGTACGACGACGGAGGTTAGTGAGGTCAGCAATGTGGCGTGGGAGTCCTCTCGGGAGCTGCCGGGCCTTTCTGGTTCCGGGCGGTTTTGCTACTAGCTGTATCTTCCTTGCAATATATTTAGTGCTACCAAAATCGGATGTTGCTCATTATGCTGAAATAACCATCATCTTGTGTCTGCTCACCACTTTTCACAACGTATCTGCCAGTCAGGTCTTTCGAGGATACCCTCGCTCTGTAAATTTCTTTCTTTTCCTTCGTTCTCTCTCTCATTCTAATAACATTCGTCAGGGCGGGCCATGTAAGTCTTTTGTGTTCGCTTCTAACGTGTCCTCCGAATCTGATGGATGATGTCGTACAGGCCTCTGCCGGATGAGAGACCTCGTCAGAGTGTTGCAAATCTCATCGGACGCTTTGAGCAGCAGAACAAACGCCAGTCGTCTTCTGCTGCGCCTGCGATCCCACGCAGCTCCAGTGTCTCGTCACAAATAGCCGGTGATCCCGCGAAAGAAGAAACAAAGGAGAAGAGGGAGTGGCCGCCTAAATCCGTGGCGTCCCCGAGCGCAGATAAAAACGCGCTCTCACTGTCCTCTTCCTCGTCTGCTGCCCAGAGCAAGTCGCCACCCATGAGCCCTCAGCTCACGACAGAGAAGCCGGCAGAAACTATCACTGCAGCACCTGCATCCCCAGAGCTTGTCATGCCGCCCCCCGCGAAGAAGCAAGTCACTGCAAAGACTACCCCCACCGCTGAGCCACGGACTATTCCAACTTCACCCGCAAAACCACGTCCCTCTACCGCATCTGTCAAATCTCCAGTGAAGTCTCCACCCAAACCGTCGCTCTCTTCCTCTATCTCTCAGCCCATCAAGCCACAACATACTGGACAATCAGTTGCTTCCAATGCTTCCACTGTTCGTAGCCCTCCCAAGTCGGTTCCCAAATCCACGCCTGCCAATCCTTCTCGACCGAAAACGCCCGCCATTCATGCGTCTCATGCATCTCGTCCAAAGACGCCTTCCTCAGGGTTGTTTGCGCCCACAGCAGCCTCCCTTGCACGCTCTCGTAATGCCCTTCCACCCGCTCCTCCGCCAGTGAAGAAGACGAGACTAAGCAGCAGTGCAGCAGAACGATTGAGCAAACCTACTGCTGCATCCATGTCGAAGGCGCGCGCTCCTCCGCCTATGGCCAGCCCTATGCGTACCGTCAAATCTACATCTGCAGCTTCCACTCCCGCGGTCCGTCGAAACTCAGGGTAGGATTAGCACCTGCAAGGACGAAGGAAGCGAAGGCGCGGGAGGCTGCAACGAAGGTTGCTACCAACGATGTTGACCATGAACCTGATCATCTGGAGAACGGATATGCTGAGAATGGGCATGAACCAGATTACGGATATGGGACCACGCATATCAAGAGCCACCAGGCCACACTCCTCGAGGTGCCTAATCTTAATGTTAGATATCCTAATAATTTCGTCAAACCATCCACTAGTAAGTCGTGCAGAAATCGTTATCGCACCGCAATCGTGTTCACGGCCAGGACCAATGAAAACCTCGTTGTTTATGTAGCAGTGCCACCAGTCTAGTTGTCGATTTGTTAACAGTGACTGTGAAACCGACTTGAACCTGCGTTGCAACATGCAGCCCAACTATTCCGTCTTCAACTAGTCTGAGCCAAGTCTAAATCTCGATATGATCCACCAGACGGGCTCTCGTTTGAAGACTAGTACTATCACCCACGGGTGACTCGGAGTTGAGCGAGTGCTTCTCGAGTGAAGCACTCAGAGTCAGAAGACTGGCTTACATCACCTGGTGATCATCTATCAAATTTCAAATTCGAACCATCGAGGTATGTGCAAGAATACGCCACACTGCTGGAAGCATAGTTACACAATCTATGAAATCTGGTCAAGTAGCAAGAACCAGACCATTGCCAGCAATCCTAGTCGGCCGATTATCGACCTACGCCACATCCGGTATCCAAGTTCAGTAAATCTTCAGATGGCTAATCAGTGCACGGTCTACGTACATCATGATTAAGCTACACCGGCAGTTCTGAATCCACCACACTCCCTGCAGTGACCTTCCCCTTGGAGAACTAAGTGTGCACACCATCACTTCCGAAGAGCCGCGTCAGCCAGGTATTTGACTCCCCTTCAGTTCAAATTGTCCTTCCTTGATCCATCATGAGAAGCTGAGAGGTGTTTTGGCGACTTATCTTCGCTGTGCATTGGTTAGTCGGGCGTGGTCGGTAATGAGATGAAATCCGTCGTCCCACGGTCGAAAACACCCAACACCAACCACAACCACGTGTTAATCATCACTGTTACGCCTATGGCCAACCTCAAGACCGGTGTAAGATCGCTCAATTGTATCAATGATTCAACTCGGATGGAACTAGCCTGGCTTACTGGGGGCCATCACTCCAAGTGCTTCGAAGGTAAAGAAAGTGACTGCAGACGTACAGGCTCGGGGTACTTTGCCCTGATACGACCTTCACAAAAACAGAGATGACATGGCTGGAGGGAGCTTTGATATGATCAGGCCAGAGTGGGTGCGGATACAAATGACTATCTGGATATGTCGAATTCGAGGTTGATTCCCCGTTACTGTAGTACAAGATATACGAGTTGTGGTTGAAAGAATGGTAAGCAAGGAATGGATAGATTCTACATGTCCCTGAATATTCTGGAGAAATATTTCTTCACGCCCTCTGCACCATGAACAATCGCCCCAACCACACCATCTGGCCGTATCACAAAAACTTTGGTTTGGGTGGCTTCGACGAGGTAAGCGGAATAAGCATGGTTCGCTTGATCAAGAAGAACTAAGTCGGCAGGAGATGCAACGGGTGTTGTTGGTGCTAACGATGGTAGGATGATTGCTGACCGTACAAGACTTTTGTCGTATGACTCTAGTGCAACTAAGATTGGAGTAGCATCATGCGGGACTTGGCGCAAACACAATGACCGTGTGACGCCAGGGCCTGTAGAGACTGAAAAGCGTCATTAATTCAGATTCTCTGGGCTGGACTTTGAGCAGCTTGGGTGCATCGGGGGCCCTGTCCCCAGCCTACGAGATTCCCCTCGTCAAGTGGCCTGTAGGTGTTGATAGGCTTCCCCTCGACTGGCGTCGCAAACTCGTCCAGGACGATGCTGCTGAACTGGCAATGAATGCCGAGCATGTAAAGGACAGTGGTGTGCCATCCGTCCGTACGTCCTGTCGTCACTGCACGATTTAGGATCGAGGTGGTCATCTCGAGCATCTCGGTGATGACAGGGAGACGCTCTTCGGTGTATGTCTCGAGAAGAGACTTGTCGGCAAGTCCTTTTTCAACGAGGGCAAGTTTCCAACATAGACCAAACTAATGTACAGGGCAGTCAGTTGTGTCATACATGCCGCATTTATTCGACTCACGCTATCTTGCACACTTGAATTCAGTCCCTGTTCGGAATGAGATTAGCTGGTATTGACATTCGCTCTGAGTACCCCTACCTGACCACCGGTTGGACTGTGGATACTGAGCATCTGTGAGTAGCAGTTTGTAGGTCACCTAGAAGCGACTCACTGAGCAGCATCTATGAAGAGACTCCCATCAGCACAGGGATGTCTAAAACAGAATTACATACCACCCGCAAGAAAGACTCGGCCCTGGCTAAACTTGTTCACCATGCGGACATTCGCCCTGAAGGAAACCGATGAACTCGTACTGACACAGAGAAGAGACGCAAACGCACCGGTATTCGGACGAATAAACCAGCTTGTTGAATGTAATCTTCATAGGGCACATCGAGGCGATGGTCTCGAAAATAAGTTCCTCGTTATCCGCGAGACCTTCCAAGTCTATGCTGCGTCCCGAGATCAAAAAGTGCCAGCCATCCTCTCCAATTTCGTCTGTCGGTCGCAATGCGAGGCTGTAGGTTTTTCAATATGCATGTTCGAGGGCAGAAAGTACAACTACCATCTATTAGAAAAGTCTCCGATTCGGTGCCAATACTGACAAACTGAATAAGAAGCGCTTCCATTGAATGGCAAGACGGACACACCACTCTATCAAGACCGGGGCCTGTTAAACGAATATCTCCAGTGACGATCCGGAATTCGGCCATAGTCTCGCCCGGGAACACGAGTCCAAGTTGTTTGCGCACTATACCTGTAAATATAACATCAGTCTGCGTCATTCTGTTTCAACTGTGTCGCGCACTTTTGGGACCATCAGCACCGATCATCCACTTGGTATCGAATGTCTCCAATATTTCATTGTCACCTTGTTTCTTTGCGAGAACAGCGGTGACTCCCTCGTCAGACTGATTGAACGAGCGCAAGTTCAGTACCCATCTCGACAGAGCATGAGAATTTTTCCAGATGGCCCCGTAGAATCACATCCAGAAGCTGTTGACCTAACATCTTAGGGACGTTCTAGGAAAAATCTATCAGCATGATGACTCGAGCAGACAATATTTATCGGTGCACAAATGGTATGGCTGGGGTAGGTTCTGTATGCGGGAGCATCGATTCGATATGCGTAGGTTCCGTCTCTCCGAGCTTGTACGCACGGATAAGAGGAAATGGTTTCCCCAGATCATTGACTTCTGGAACATCCAGGAAGTTAAAGAGTTCGAAGGAGCGTGGCTGAACAGTATTCAATAAGACCACGGGGTGAACAAGTGGATGCAAAACAAACCCAGATCCCGGGACCGCGTTGTCCGATGCGATAGTTTATGTCTCGTTCGATGATGCGCACTGGGATGCCATTCTGGAGAAGCGTCAATGCGGCTACCAGACCGGCCGGACCACCGCCTACCTAAAAAATAAGAATCTCGATTGAGGCGCAAACATTCATCATAGGCAGGTCACTTACGATTAGCACAGGAGGATTCATAGTACTAGGTGCCCACAGGGGAGTTGATAGTAAGTCAGTTCCTGAGGGTTTTTTTGGTCGACATTGGAAACAATCGCGTCTTATACCTGGGTAAAGCTGTTGAACTTCGAATTGAATTTCAAAAGCTTTACCCCAACCATACCTTGCAACAGTTGAACTTGAAGCAACGTCTTTGATATAGGTTTGATTTCCAAAAACAGGTTATCGATCCCACGTCCAATCGGACAATCCCTCACGCCAGTAATGAGAGAAGCTCGTTGGCAATTGGCGCATGCGTACTAGTGCTGCAGTGAAGGTACAGTGTAACAACCGGTACCTTTCACACCAGACTCACACTTGTTGAATTAAGGAGTTTAATAAAATGTAAGTACATAGTATTACTTTTAGGCATCTAAATAGATAATACCTGTGCAAGGATTATTTGATTTCGCGATGTTGAACATGCTCGAAGCCTCAGAACTCACAGTGTTAGAATGTCACACAAATGTGGTACGTTTCACAGTGTGACACCGTGTGACTGACGCTTTCCACACATTGTCCTCGTCGGAGGACGCACTACTAGTCATCAGTAAACCGGTGAGACTCAGATATTAGTAGATTTTGTAGTATTTTCCATGCCCAATGCTTCTTTCCTGTAAATTACGATACAAAGTAATATATAGCAATCTAAAGCAATGTAATCACGCCAATTCACGCTCAGTTCAGACTCAGATATTGTTCTACATCACTTTATATTGCTTTATATTGTTTTATAACGTCATGTATAGGAAAGAGCATTTCGGCGTACAAAATATGGGAATATCGGTGGCTCACCGGTTTGCTGATGACTAGAGCTGTCACTCTCGCCGTCAATGCCAGCCACAGCCAGCCTTGCACCATCCCTTTCCTCGCCATCACCTCCAACTGTCTGCTGTGGTGCTCGCTTGGGCTTTAGAGGCCGTTTTTGTTTCTTCGGCTAGTCTTTTGCAACGTGACATTCAGTCCCAATCACTTCCTTCTGTAGAGAGACTTTGTACAGAATACCTTGCTGATCAAAATGATACCACATATCCTGACATTTGAATCTCACTCCAATATGAAATCATGCCTAGTAAGCCTTAAAAATAACACAAATAAGTACTTTACCATATTCATGATAAGTAGTTTAATTGAGAGTAACGCATTGCCATATCAGGCAATTATGTGACCTGCGTCAAGCAAAGTCCACCTCTAAGTCCGGCTTGAGTCTATGTAGCTGTGTGAGGTCGAGTCACTTCAAGAATATTATTTGCGAGCTCTGTCCCCATCAACCATAAGACCTCTCCATCTTGGCCCCAATTTACCTTGACACGCATCAGAAAAACTCTCAGCCATGACACAGAAAATCAGAGCGACAGACGATGTCCTACGATCTATTCCCGATCCTGGTCAAGCCGCCGTGTAAGACTATCAGATCGTACTTTGAATCTGTCATTTATTCTATCATTGGCTCAGACTACCAAAGGATGGCGAAACGAACATTCTCATCACGTCTGCCTTGCCTTACTGTAATAATGTACCCCATCTTGGTGTGTCGTCCAATCTACTATCTCGTCATAAAGTCTGATGACAATGATCGCCAGGAAATATCATAGGAAGTACCCTGAGTGCGGATGTTTTCAGCCGGTGAGTGTCCTTACTTACTGGTGACTTGTAATATGTGCTCAAAGCAACCTCGCTTGATAGATACAACCGTCTGTGTTGATCTCGTGCAGTCCTATATCTACATCTCATGGAATGTTTACAGGGACAAGAAATAGACGCACCCTTTATATTTGTGGAACTGATGAATACGGAACCGCCACGGAGACGGCGGCTCTTAAGGAGGGGATAACTCCTAGAGAACTATGCGACAAGTATCATGCCTTGCACAAAGAGACATATGAGTGGTTTGATATTGGGTGCGTATCCTCTACAAGAACGGTTTCATTCTACTGACCATCCTTAGTTTCGATCTCTTTGGACGCACTTCGACTGCTAAACATACCGAGTCAGTGTAATTACACAGCTTGTCATGACTCGTTAACACCGGGACACAGGATATGTCAATCAATCTACCTCAATCTCGGTCAGCACGGATATCTAGAAAAGCAGATTAAAGATCAGACCTATTGCGAAGGGTGCAAAAAGTGAGCATTTAGCAGAGGCTAATCGAACAGCTCTAACATTCTCCTCAGGTTTTTAGCTGATCGTTACGTAGAGGGCATCTGTCCTCACTGCAGTTATATCGTACGTCACGCAGCTGGTGGTCTGGAGACACGTATGCTCACTAGCTATTTCAGGATGCTCGCGGTGATCAATGTGATGGATGCAGCCGCACGCTAGATGCTATCGACCTGATCGAGCCTCGATGCTTGGTTGATAAGACTCACAATGTCGTTGCACGTTCTTCTTCGCATATGTACTTCAAGTTAGATTCCGCTCAGCCAGCCTTAGAAGAGTGGATTAAGAAGTCATGGAAGAAAGGAAAGTGGTCTCCCAATGCCACGATTAACGCCGATGGCGAGATTGTCGACGCACGCATGAAAAGTGGCCTTAAACCTACTCCGGTGACACGAGATCTTGCCTGGGGCGTCCCTATTCCACCTCTTGGTCGAGAAGATGACAAGGAGATGAGTGGAAAAGTATTGTGTAAGTGGCTAGTCCTTCTACGTCGTACCGATGTATTGACAGGCGACGACAGACGTTTGGGTTAGTTGACCACGCATCTGTGCTGCACCGTTTCATAACAGTTTTTCCTGCAGTTCGACGCAGTCATCGGCTATGTCAGTATCACGGGAGAATATACCCCGGAATGGAAACAATGGTGGCTCAACCCGGATAATGTTCAACTATACCAATTCATGGGTAAAGATAATGTATACTTTCACACTATATACTTCCCCTCCATGCTGCTCGCGGATGGCAGAAATTGGACGACACTCCATCACCTCTCAACTACCGGTGAGCGCCAAATTTTATCCCGAGTCACTTTTCTGACCAGCTGGCCTACAGAATACCTTAATTACGAGGGCGGAAAGTTCTCTAAGAGTAAAAACCGCGGCGTGTTTGGGCCCGCCGCTAAGGAGACTGGAATTCCTGCTTCAGTATGGCGATATTACCTTCTTTCCACTCGTCCAGAGACCGCGGATGCCATGTTCTCATGGGCGGATTGTGTAAGATGACCTTCGTTCATATCAGTCACTCGTTCTTGACCCTCTCCACTTTTCCATAGATCGCCGCCAACAACAACGTCCTCCTGAAAAAGTAATGTTAAAATAACCGTGTTGAGCTGACACTGATTGCTTGTTTGACAGCTTTGGCAACTTCGTCAACCGTGCCCTCAAGTTCCTCTCCTCCCAATACGATAGCGTTATCCCAGAAAGCGGCGATGCCCCTGGTCCTCTGTCCCCCAACGACCCCCTCGATGCTGAGTTCATCAACGATGTTAACGGGCTCCTGAAAGAATATATCGACGCGATGGAGAGCGTAAAAATTCGCCTTGGTCTGCAAATTATCATGCTCATCTCCAGCCGGGGTAACGGCTACCTACAAGCCTCGGGCTTGAACAAGGCGTTAATGACAGAGAACCCACAGCGATGCGCTCAGGTCATATCGCGCGCAGTCAACCTCATCTATGTCCTATCAGCCCTCATATATCCATTCATGCCCGCCACCTCAGATGCACTTCTAGTACAGCTGAACGCGCCAGCGCGCGTGGTCCCTGAGGTGCTCTCCACTGATATCCTTCGCGGGCCACCAGATCGGCCAGCCGGAGCACCTGTTCAAGAACATCGACGAGAAGATGGACCAGGTGTGGAAGGAGCGCTTTGGCGGTGACGAGTCATCCAAGAAAGAGGAGGAGGCACCTACTTCGAAACGCAAGGCAAAGAAAGCGGCCGCCGGTGTTAACGCTGCGCCGGATGCTGCCACAGCCAATGGCCCGAAATCGCCTGAGGTTATCTCTTTGGAAGCAAAGATTTTGGAGCAGGGACAAGTTGTACGTGGGCTGAAGGAGAGTAAGGAGCCGAAAGATGTTGTAGATGTTGCGGTGACGGAACTGAAGAGGCTAAAAGCTGAACTTGTCTTGCTGGAGAAGTCAAAAAACTAGGGTGCACAGTGAAGAAGTTATAATCAATGTTGTATCGTTGCTCGTGTAATTATTACGTGAGGTTTGCCCTAATTATCACAAGAAGGGCCAAGCAATAGACAATGGAAGGAAGTGATAGGAAGCATGCCAAAGACGATCTATGCAGCTATCATTTGCACCACTCCCCTTGTCAACTAGATGACTAAGTTGATATTGTACTCAACACCTCCGACAACAGAGTACGAGGACCCGTCTGTTACGTTTAGAACACTGGGCACCTACTGGAGACTGGAGAGGCTGCAGCGAAGAACGCAGTGATAGTAACAATTGCGGTTGAGAAGGAGAGCTTCATTTTTCCTGAAGTACAGAATAAAGCTTACTCAGGCTCGCCATGCTTTCATGCTGATTCAAGGAGGCAGTACTTACTAGTGTGCGTAGTGAGTTAATCATAATGACTGTCGGCAATTCCAATGGACTCGGGGTGCGACGGCATTATAAGCAGACCCGCTCCTATAAAAATCAGCGAGGCATATCTGGACCTCCACATGCGAAATATTGTGAGTATGATAAGGGGATGAGTTTTGCAGACGAGTTGTGACACCGGTTTGAACGTCGCAATGGGGAACTTCGAAATACTTACTGCAGGCTTTCAACCTGAAACAAAGTTCGAGGCTCTGCAGTACGCATGTCATACCACCCGCGAACTTCTGTCACCGGTGTCTGTGTGGATCGGAACTTGGAGCTGCAACTTGAAACTTGTGTGCCAGTTGTTGAGGACGGTTCGACTCCGTCGATGGTTATTAGATGGAACGATTATCTTCCTTCATCTACTTAGGGCTGGCTAGGGGAGACTAGTCGACGGTGGCGTCCGTGGAAGAAGATTGTTACTGCTGGCACTTATTCTAAAATCGTGACAGCACTCGGCCGCGCCAATCTCCGAGACTCCGACTACATAGTACTTCTTGCCTGTCATCCCTGTGTTTCAGTAGGCTTCCGTGCACTGTGCACGAGATAAGTTCAGAGGGAGGGAGGGGAAATGAGACAAAGGAAACAGAGCATTATGTATTAATTATCGAAATCGAGCTTGCCCATGAAACTGTATAGTTCCTGTCAAATAATTTACTGCGGTTCAGCGCCAGATACTTACACTCAACTTACACTAGTATAATATTTGACTATATAGTATTAATACTAGTACTGCTGCTTCTTCCATATATGACGGGGTGCTGCCAGCCTAGTTTCAACAACACCATATTATGATTTCAATGTTTCGAACTGCTTCTGATCAAAGCTTCGAATTCAACGGATGTTCAATTGTTCGTAAGCAAGAATCATTTTTTAACTTGCCGTCGGACGTCCATTACATTCTAGGAATGAAACAATAGATGTAACTCCTAAGGTGAAGGGGTGTTTCATTCCGAGTCTTCGATGGACATGCGCGAACCTTCGACCGTCCCTAGGGAATAAAGGTCAAAGGAAGACATCCAGAACACACGAACCAAATTATCTTGTGATACGTTTCAGCCTTTGGTGTCAATAATCACGAGGCATGACCGCAGAGAACTCAGAGACCGCGCTCCAGAGGATGGTCCGACGCGAGGCGATGCCGACCGTTTGATAAGTTTCTTCCTCCGTAAAGAGAAGGCGTTGCCAATTTCTGGAATGGGACAAAGTTGAGAGGCGGGCGAGAGGAAGACATAATGGTAGAATTGCAAGTAGAATGCAGAATCCCGTTCCGTTTCTACCTGGGAGATTCGGAAGGGCGGCACGTGTCAACCTCTGGAGTCTTCGGCTTCCTGCCCCTGACGGCCCACGGGCATTTTGGAAATACGCCCTCCATTGGAAGCGTAGACCTTCGTGCGAGCATTCCGCAGCTGACTGCGTATATGCGCCGCTCGGAGAGGAAATGAGTGTATCTTGCAGTTTCACGGAGCTCCACGGTCCAGGTCTTACGTTTGCGCAGCGGTTCAGGCACCTTCGCAATGACTTGATGAATAAATTGGTTCCGGATCCTGATTAGTAAATTAAGTTCTTATAAATTTCCGTAGAAAGCCTTACCTGGGCTGCGGTGGTGCTGCTGGCTGGAGTAAGGGTAACAATAGGGGGATGATGTCTTACGTGATGAGGAGGACACATGCTGCAAAGTTTTCGCGAATTGTCTCAAGCTTTGAAAGCAGATAGACACGTCCAACCCGCCCAATTGATGCAGGGGCTGTTAAAATCCTAGATACTCGAACACCTGTCGTCTACCAGCTTCACCGATCGTGGGCTGAAGGTAGAACAGTGATGTTGTGAATGTTGCAGTATCGCAACTGAAGAGGCTAGAAGGCTCCACTTGAAGAAGTTAAAAAAAATCGAATGCGCAATGAAGAGGTTACAGTCAATGTTATATCGTTGCTCGTGTAAGTATAATGTGACGTTTGCCACTAATTGTCACGAACAAGGTCCGAGTAATAGACAACGAAAGGTAGCAATTTTAGTCCATAGGAAGCGTGCCAAAACAGTCCATATAGCTCTCATTCACCAGCACTTCCCTTCATCATTTAGACGATTGCGATGTTGTGCTCAACACTTCCGACAACAGAGTACGTGGACCCGTTGGCTCCAGTCTCTGGATAGGTAGTGTCCAGCATGACTACATAACTGGCATTAAAGTAGTACGCATACGGGAGCTAGGTCCAGGATCAATTACCGCACACGAATCACATAACCGCTAAAACTAACCTGAACTGTGAACTCGTCGAAGAGAGGAGTTGGTGAACTCGCGTTGAGGGTGCGACGGGCAAGTAGAATAGGAGGCTCGTAGCCGTTGTTGTTCACAGGAACTTCAATGTAGTAGTCAGTGTACTGGGGGTGCACACCAAGTTGACCTGCGCAGGTAAAGTTTGCTGTCACAGTGAAGTTCTGAATGATGATAGACAATCAGACTCGGAAATAGGTAACATAAATCATGACGACTACTCACGTCACCAGGAGAGAGTGTCGAGGGAGTGACTGTGACAATTCCAAAGCGTTCAGCCTCGGAACACGACTGAGCAGCTGCTGGAGTGCCTGCAGCTAAGACAGCAGCAAAGGTAACAATTGCAGTTGAGAAGGAGAGCTTCATTTTGTCTGAGCACGAAATGAAGCTTGCTCAAGTGGGCCATGCTTTTATGCAGGCTCGAGGAGGCAGTACTAGTGTGCGTAAGCAAGTCATGCGCAATGACTGTCAGCGATTCCAATAGAGGAGTGGTTGCAATATTGCGAACGCATCACAACTTACAAGCGGACGGGGCAGAATTCCCGCTCCCCGAAAAATGGACAAAGACTGACAGAAAATCCGTGCCTCCATGCGGAACTTCACCAAAAGTCCACAAATCAGACATTGCCTGATTTGGGTTGACATGCTTCTCTGACGTGCCACGTCACGGTCATACACAAGCGCGTGTACTATGTCATTCTAATAATGTCCTAAGGTGTGCGGCAACCTAACAGCGAAGTTGCTAATGGTAACCTCGGTCTGCTATGATATCATCATCATCATATGTAACTGATATTAGCTTCGCTATTCCATGTGTAGTACATCACAGTGTTCTGCCGGTCAGTGTATGTTCATCAAAGTTAACGTACGTTCAGCTGCGAACTTTCCCATGGATGCAAGTGAACTGAACCCGTGCAGTGCCAGATGTCCTGCTTGGATATTAGATAATCATGTCTGATTGGACGATGAAGCAGGAGTGAACGTTCAAAGTGCAGTACACGGTGCGTCAACGGTCGCAGAATGGATAGTACTCGACTACTACTACTAAGGTAGCACTAATTTTCTGAATCTACTCTTCAAGAACATCGTCAGCTTGAGGAAAGTCTGGATCGTCGATTCCCTCTGCATCTAAGTCAAGAAGCTCGTACAACTCAAGCTCAGCGTCTAAACCTCGAATGGCGACTTTATAAAAAGATCCCAGCCATTCCTCTGCACGAGAATAGTCAAGTAAGTCATTGATAGCAATGCGGGAGAATGAACCACTGACAGCACTGACGGGGACTGAGTGCATTGATTCTGTGGCAGAAATCTCCTCCTCCTCCTGAACAGCTCGGATAAGGTCTGCGGCAACATCGCTTATCCCTCGCTTCTTGAAAGCAAGGCTGTGTGGCTCCTGTTCACTGCTTTCTCCTGATAGATCATCACCAACTGCATGAACTACTTGAGTAGGCTCTGCTTTGTCAGTGTCCTTGGTGTCACAGTACCGGTGCTGAAGCCGCTTCTTGACCACATCATTGTGTACATGCTCCTCATGAACATACATCTTGAGTTCTGCCAGAAGGGTGAGCGTCTCAGTTGAGAGCCGATTGCACCATTTCGTGAGAATCGCGCCAAACATGCTAAATAGGTGTTTGCAAGAGGCGGAATTCGGGCAAATCAAGAGAAGACGTTGAGCGATAGTATGAAGTGGTTGACGTGCTGAACCGGGATGTGACAGTCCTGTCCATATATCGATTGGATCGACTGAAACACCCTGAGGACTGTTAGCAATGTCTTCTGAACTTGAAACAATCAGTTTAATGAAGTATACCTCCTTTTCTGCGCGATATAACAGTGAAAGCTTGTAGTTGTCCATGTATGCAAAGTCATGGGAGCTATTCAAATAGTCATCCAAGTCCGTATAAAGATCGAGTGGTATATCATTAGTGTTGTAAAAATGGCACCAAAGACGTGCAAAAAGTGTTGCAAGCCCCGCATGCGTTGTGAGGGGTACATTCCGGAATGGAGAAACCTTATAGAAAGGATTCACAATGATGGCAGCAATAAAGACTTCCTGGTCGCACTGTTCCCAGCGGCGCTTGACACTTGCAAGAACAGCTGTACAAGCTGCCAGATCAGTGCTGTTGTTGATCTTGGAGTAGCGAAAGTGCAGAAAACCAAATGATATTGCAACGTTTTCGGGTCTTGCCTGGGCTGCTTGATGAACATTTGTCATGAGGGAAATTGGCTCCAGCAACATTTTCCATCTATAGAGAGCATTAGTTCCGATTTTTACATTTATTTTTGAACCGTACCGTGCCAATGCATGCCAAAACGTTGCATTTTTGATTGTCGCAATGGCTGTTTGAGTCTTTCTGCATGAGTGTGCATCTCCACCTGATATCAAATGAGCTTCGTGCTTCGTTACAAGCAATTCGAGTGCAGGATGAAGCTCAAGGAGGCAGCGATAGGCAAGATAATGGGACATCCAACGCGTCAGCACTGCCCTGAGAACTGCGAGCGTCTTTCTGATTGTCACCATCTGTATTTCGCGGAGAATGGCGAGCACATGTGTCTTGCTGCATAGCCATGTAATTAGTTCTTGTGCCATGTCTCCATAGATCCCGTAGTTGTCTTTGACCTTGAAAAGGTCACTGACGATGAGATTCCACTGTTGTTGTGTCATTCATAATCAGCGAGTGCGATGAATCACGAAAATCACCATACCTGATGAGCCAAGCAATTAGGAACAACAATGTGGGGTAGCTGCTCTTGAAGCAGACACCGAGCTTTTTGTGATTCACCAGACGCATCTGTGGTGCAAGTGATAACACTTGCCCCCCACTCGGACTCAATCCTGCTGATTGCATCTAACATTTGCTTGAGAAGTTCTTCGGCGGTGCGAGGGTCCATCAAAGCATCGTGAACTTTAATCGTGTGCAGCTAAATAGACAATTAGTAAAATGATTGACGGTCTCCGCAGTTAGATTTACCTTTTGGCGAGCAGTCATCATAAACCCCAGGAGGTGATGGTGATTTTCACCAGTCCAACCATCACATTGCAATGTTGCGTCAGCGCCTTGACATTCTTCTTTAGCGGTACCTTTGAGTATATTAAGGGCATGGGGTAGGACATGCCGCGTCAAGACTTTTGCAGAGGGAATTTTCGCTCTTGGGAGAAAACGGTTGCATAATACTTTCCATTTGTGGTTCTCAACCCACCGCAGTGGTAAACCAGTGCTTGCGGTGAGTCTTGCAAGCCCAATTTCCCAATCAGCTTGATCTGAAGTCGTCCAAGCTTGGTCGCCAAAGCTGTTAAGTTGGTTGCCCAGTGCTATGGGGGAGAGAGGCAGAAGTGAGCCAGAAGCAGAGTGGTATTGACCAGATTGGATTAGATGTTGGCGCTTTGGATGGGATGGTAATGAGACTTCCAAGAGGGCAGGACTTGGACTGACCGACAGAGAGTCACGGTAAAGGCTACTGGAAGAACTCGAGGCTGTGTCAGCCTCAGGAATTAGCAATGCGGGAAAACTCGGATGTGCAGACTGCATAGTTGATGACATTGAGATCTGGTGGGCTGGCGGCGAGAATGATTGGAGGTATAGCACTGAGATGTGCTGGAGTTAGGACCCAAGTGGCACCTTTTCGTGGTGAATATGATTGGTGGTATTCAAGCCATGCTTGCGAATGGATATCCTCAGAGTGCAATGTGCAATCACACAAGTGACATAATAGTGTCGTCGGCTGACTGATTAACCAGGTGTGTTGGGGATCATTCTGGCCACTGGCCCAAACTAGTACTCCAAGTTAGTAAAAGAAAGCTATAAAACAGGCTTGCGTACGAGTGCCTGCGATCGCCACTTCATCCCTCGGTGCATCTCGCTGGCCTGCGTGAACCTGCTGCTCGTCTATTGCCTGCTCATGCGCAACACATTGCTCATAGAGCCTTGCACACACCACCTTTGCCTTTCTGCTGACCATCGAAGCTGGGTCTTTGACAGCATAACCTGGGTGCTTCACGAAATGATCCCACCACCATCCTCGGTTTGACTTTGATCTCTTGCTGATCTTTGCCATCAAGTTAGCATGTCGAAAGTGGGGAGTCCATCTTCGAGTTATAAGCCTTGAAGTGTGCCCTTGAACCGAACACACGAAAACCATGCGTTTATGTGAGTAATGATATGTGAAGCGGCACAAAGATAATGTCTAATCAAAGATTCTAGCATTGACCAGATATAGTATAGTTCATTATAGTAGGACCAGGAAACTCCTCAAAGTTGTGTTCAGATGAACATCGATAAACTTCGCCAGCTTTCCCACGAAATCCGGTCAGTGACCGTGACCTTGGTTCACTGACCGGCAGAACACTGGTACATCAATACAACTACATAGTTAGAGTGCACCATACCCCTCCCGTTCGAGCACATCGTCGTCAAGCTCCTCATCCGAATCAGCATCCACCTTATATGGATCTTCCTCATCTGAATCCTCCTCTGCGTGGTTGTCGTCGTCTGAGTCCGAGTCTAATTCGCCTTCCTGGCGCAGCGAGAGAGAGAGACGCCAAGAAAGATTCTCGAGGCATTAGGACACTGCTTTTGTGCATACCTATGAAATGGGTTGGTGCAAGTGAAAAAAGATAGGAAGAGTTATATACCTTCTTCGGGTATAGTGCAAAATGAGAAACATCGAATCAAACGCAACTGAGTGAGAGCTGAGGGAGGCTAAGGTCCACGAAAAGAAGGATGAGCATGACAGTCAGACTATGAAACAGGTAAAGAGGGATGTGTCCTAGAACGAGGATGAGCAGGTGGCTTTGAGAAAGTGTAAGAGGAGGAATATGTAGCTGGAAAAAGAGCCGGGAGACATGAGCTTCACGATGCGCGGGACGTGTACTAAGAAATGTTATGACTGTGCAATTGTCCTGAAACACGTTAATAGAACCAAACAAAAGCTTGTAACAAAACACATTGACACATCTGTGTTTCTTCATCTTATCTATTGTCATCATGCCCCGCAGACACTGATCACTGTCCATGTCCAGTAGTTCATCATCCAGTAGCGATTTTGTTGATGCCTGGGGACTCTACTTCACTACCAACGACTTCACCAATACAAACTGAAGCACCAAAATTGAAGAAATCACTGCAAAAATGCAAGAGAGAATTGTCTGATAATGATACTAACAAGAAGAAACCTAACAAGCAAACAAAGTAAGCTGAATTCACGTTCTCAACATGCATATATGAGCATCTGATCCCTCCATCTTAGGAAACGAGAGAACAGGGACTCGGACTTGCCCAAACAAGTAAGTACAAATGACACCAATAAAATTTATGCACTAATAGTCAAATACAGGAGAGGAATGATGCCACAAGAACAATGTTGCACATTGGATCCCCCGTGGGGTCGATATGTTTTGCAAGTTAGCTGATGTCTTTCGTATTGCTCCTCTTGTCAAGCAGCGAGAAGCAGCTGAAAAGGCTGACTACATCGAGGATAAACAGAAGCAGCACGACTGTGAAGCCATCTTGCAGAATGTGTAAGTACATTGTAATTGTGTTCATTTTCGTTGACAACATCATTCTAAGCTCAAAGGATGTAGAGGCTCAGACAATCTGAACCTATAAGACAATCACTGCTGCTGCACCATACCTGCTCACACTGCTCAATTGCAACAAGAAAAAGTGGGAAGAACTCGAGGGGCTTCTCACTGAGGTGAGTACTATAGCTGCATATATGTGCTGGTTTATATACTGGTACCCTTTATAGATGCAAGTGATCATTGGCCAAGTCCTGATCAGAGGATGCCAGTCATCTGAAACTGGTCATTGGACAGTATGCAGTACCGGAACTTGACATAAAAGGTATGGATCCTCCTATATTTGCTGATAATCAGCAGTCACATGCGAAGATGGGTATCAATTACCCTCAGCTTGCTGTGATGCTCTGCCCTGTGAAGTACACTTGGAAGATTCCAAATGGTAAGTACTCTCCACCTCTAGAGGAGGCGGGTAATTCTATTGCTGACATGCTTTACAGCACATACAACCCCTCTGGAAAACTGCTGTATACTATTTCCAAGGATCCCACTGATTATCCCACACAACTGAGATTGTGAGTATTGACTATACTGAACAGTATGTACACTTGACCATTAGAGGCCACTTTTGATTGACTTCATGTTCTTTGCAGTTTGTTCATCAATTATCACCACTTTTATGGTGTGAGTATCCCGAATCTGCTTTGCATTTTCATGTCTTGAAAAAGGGAACTACAGGTGAATATTACACCGCACTTTGAGTTTGGCTTTGGCTTGAGCTACACCATGTTCTCGTGCTCTGACCTTTGTGTGACTCCTATTCAGTCATTAGATGTTGATCAGGCAGATTTGATCACTGCATGGGAGAATGGGGAGGTGTCGCCCATTGCTGAAGGGTCTTCTACTGCACTTTGGTGAGATTTTTGAGACTGGCAATGGATCTGCAGGCTGATATCACTACCAGGCTCCGTGAGCCTACATTTCACATCACTTTCGAGGTTACAAACACTGGACCCATGTCTGGGACTGAGGCTCACAAAATCCATTCATTTGATCATCCTTGTCATACTTACGCTTAAGTTACTCTAATAGATTTCTCAACTCTACAACCACCACCTGACATCTGCTAATGAACCTCCTTCAGTCCTAAAAGGGTTCACAAACATTGAAATTGCACTGTACAACACGGAGCAAGTCTCGATCATGCTCTCGTGCTATGCCTTGTCTATCTGGGACATTGTCACTCAGGGGTGGCGTAAACCTGATGGCCAGATCTTGTTTTCTGTTGGTGTGAGTAGTGTATTTGCTGATGGTTGCTGTTACATCAGGAAAAACTGTATCTCTATATAGAGGACCATCCTCTATATAGCCCCGATAGCACACCACAGCTCTATACAGTCTATCGCAAGCTATCACAGCGCTATAGACCAGTATAGACATCATGAAAGTCTATATTACCATAAAGTTTGGTAAGTGTATTTAGAAGTAAAACATTTCAACAACTATAGACCCCAGTAGACTGTGGGAACTTTTTTCGATGAAAACCAAAGTTGTAGTCCTTGTCAAGGGAAGTCTATCCATAGTCTAATGACTTCAATAGGTTAAGATCCTAGTGAGTTACAAGGAAAATACTCGAAATCGAAGGGTTCAAGAAAGCAACTTGACCGTGGGAACCTTTTTCGATTAAATCAAAGTTGTAGTCCTTGTCAAGGGAAGTCTATCCATAGTCTAATGACTTCAATAGGTCAAGATCTTAGTGAGTTATAAGGAAAATACTTGGAATTGAAGGGTTCAAAAGTGTTAAGGTACACCTTATTTATGTAAGCAAAAATGCGAAAATTCACCTTGTGTGTATTCAAAATCCTAATGCTAACAGTCAATTTCATTGTCTTTTTCTTACTGTCATAATCCTAGTCCTAATAAGCAAAAACTCGAAAATTCACCAAGTCTTGTGTTGTGGCTTTGTTTGGCACTGCTTATGTAAGCAAAAATGCGGTCAACCAACAAGTCTTTTCCCATTCTTTCCTTCCCCCCCACTGCCCCCTCATTAGATTATCTTCCATATTTCTCTTACAATTTTCGAGTTTTTGCCTCTCTTCTCTTCTTCTTGCTTCTCTATCCTTCTCTTGGTGTTGATGTTGTTGGTGCTGGTACTGGTGCTGGTGCTTTGAACTCTGGTAAGTCTCCCTCCATAATTTTCGCATTTTTGACTATTTGACTAATCTTTTTTCTAACCCTCTCCTTCTAGCTCTCTTCCCTCCTGCTCCTCCTCCCCCCAACTATTTTCGCATTTTTGACCATTTGGCAAGTCTTTTCTCTGACTCTCACTTCCTCCTGTCTAATCCTCTCCTTCTAGCTCCCTTCCCTCCTCTTCCCTCAAGAATTTTCGCAATTTTCACTATTTGGTAAGTTCTTTCCTCTCTGATTCTTCCTTCTAGTTCTCTTGCCTCTTCCTCCTGTAATTTTCGCATTTTTGCCTGTTTTGTAGTTATTAGTTTACATGTATTGTAGCAGTTGAAATATAATTTGGAATTTTCGCTTTTTTTAATTTTTAATTTTGAGAACACTATCATGGCAACAAACAGCTATTAAGAGAAATTTTTGCTTTGTGTTTTGAGCTATAAGAGCTACAATAGCTACAATAGTTGTGGTATGTTCCACCCAGCTATAGCAACTTTAATAGAGCTATATAGCACTATACACTGGTGTAGTAAGCCTGCACAATTGGGCACTTGGCTATATGAGCTATAGGGCTATGGAGTCTGTATAGCAGTCTATAGTGCTATGGGTGGCTATATAGCCTTACCACATTTTCCTGATGTAGGACATGTCAAAAGTTGCAAAATGGGGACATCAAGATGCACACATTGGTCTGGCCAGCCATGGTATACTCTGGTAAGAACTCAGGGGAAAATTTTAACCCCAAGTGTGTTCAGGATGGACTGCTCAAAGGATACCTCATTGAGCATGTGAGTTTTTTTTTTTTAAAAAAAATATTGATCCTACAATTGTTTATGTGAGTGATTCAGATGAAGAACCCCAGCCACCAAAGTTAAAAGCAAAGAGGGGGTGTGCTTGCAAGCCTGTTTTGGAGTCACCACTACCATTGCCAGCACCAAAGAAGAAGACAAACTTAAGGCGGCCCACAAGAGGAAATGAGTCTCCATACATCTGAGGCTGCTCTGTTTATGCTGTGCTGATTCTTATATTTCAGGTTGCATCACATAGTATCATTCTGCATCGCATATCATTCCACATCATGCCATGGCATTTCATTCAGATTCATCACTTTCATGCATTTCGCTATGTCTCACATCAACACTTTTGCAGTGCTTTCTGTCTCTTCATTTTCACACTTTCATGGTGCTATTGAGTCTCATCATCCAATTGTTGTACTATCAGGCTGACTCATTTCCACAATGCTGACACTGTGTTAGGTACTGTGCCGGCTCAGGAAGCAGAGGGGTCGGGGCTTGGCTTCAGCTCTTGTGCTGCGCCCTTAGCCGAGTATGTGCCCCGAATTTGGAGTGGGTCCGACATTATCCGACGATAGGACAAGTGGACTGCTTAGGTCCGCTTTGAGGGTCGGGAGGTAAGAGCTACTAGCAGTGGGCTGACTAGGAGCGGAGCGGAGAAGGCGGGGAGTGATGTGGAGGGTGGATAGGAGCAGGGGGAATGTTTGGTAGGAGCGGGGAAGGCAGAGGATGATGCAGAGGATGGAAAAGGGTCAGAGGGGAATATTGAAAGGGGCGGAGAAATAAGGGGGAGACTTGGAGCATGGCTCTAAGTCGGAGTGGAGGGTCAGAGGGTTGGAGGTGACAACAAGGTGAGACTTGTGTCCAGAAGGCAAGGTCCTACTGAGAATTCTCACAAGTAGTAACTGCAAGAAGACAAGTAATATTAAGACTGAGGAAAATATCTAAGTACAGGATATGTTATATACTTCTATGTATGAGGCAGTGATCAGGATAACTATGTTGTAAAGCTATGTACCAAGGATATAATTTGTAAGTACTTACACAGGTGAAGACATAAGTCGGGGCGGATATCAATATGTACATGTCGGATCAGTGATCGAGCGGTAAAAGGAATTACCGGTGATCTGGAAGTAAGGGTCTATGTACCAAAGGGGAAAGTATATATCTAAAAGGGGAAAGAGGTCCAGTTGAATGGAGATGTTATGGAAGGGGACTGGTTGAGCGGTTGAGCGGAAGTGTAGGAGCGGATGCAGACGATGATTGGACGGAGCGGAGGATGGATAAGGCGGAGGGGGTTGGAAAGTGGGGCAGATATTGATATCAGAGTGGTTGGATCAGGTATATGACACACTGTTTTACCCCACCCTGCCTTACGATACCATCAGTGCCCATAGTTGGTGTTGATGCCATGTATTATGATAGCAAATTGACATTTGTTTCACATGACATATCAGTGTGATAACTTGACAGTAGATTGAGAACTGCTTAGCATGAGATATCAGCATGATAACCGGCTAGCATCTGAGGGAGTACTGACAGTTGAGTAGTACATTAGCAAAAAAAATGAACCTAGGTATGACCAGATAAGTGGACCCTGGAGCCTGATATACCTGTGAGAACTTAGAGCCCTTCTAAGGGCCGATGTGACCTTAGCTTGCCATCACTGAACTGGGAAATTTTGGTGATGAAGGTTGTGAGCATAAGGGAAATTTGCAGATGAAGTGATTGCTGTTATTTTCAAAAGTATGACACTGGTTCACAAAGGCGCAAGCTGTGTGATGTAATGCATGACCTGTTAGGGCTGCTCAATTCTAAAAGTTTGAGTTCACTTGGATTCAAGCACCGCTAAGCATCACCAAACCTTGTCCTAAATGGGACTTGTACCTAAACCTTACGGTGCACAGCACCAACACTTGGTATATACAAGCAGTCTTAATGTTAAGACTGTGCTCAGGGGTAAAGTGGAGTCTGAGGGGCTTGGCTTCAGCTCGTATGCTGTGCCCCTTACCTGAGTATGTGCCCCTAATTTTGGAATATAGTCTGACACGAATTCTATGGGTTCCGACAGGACGTCGGAACGGGGGTCCTCTTAAGGAGGACCAACGGACTACTAGGTGAGTGCGGGAAGTCAGGCGGGGGTTGTTCCGCCTGACAGGAGGGAATCGGGAGACTACTGCGGTTGGAACCAACAGTAGAAGCGGAGTGGAAGGAACTGCTTGGACGAAGTCTGAAGCAGAGCGGAACGGAGGGGACGGATGCGAGAGTGCAGGGTCTAGTTCCGATGCACAGGAAGTTGGAGGAGTGGAGGGACAGAGGAATGGGGGAACGGGGGAACAGAGGAGCGGAGGATCGGAGGATGGCCAACCTAGGGAGTCAATCCCCTAGGCCGGCTTAACAGGAGTTGACTAGGATCAGGCCCAAGTCAAAGAACAGAAGAGCAGGGCTTAGAAAAGGTAATATTCAGACTGAGTATCTACAGACAAATGTACATATGTTTATATACTCTAAGTGGGACAGGGCATCAGGTGCAGCGAGTTTGGTACCAGGGATATGGTGGAATTCGAGGTCAAATGAGGTGAGCGTCAGCTGCCAACAGGCTTGTCGCCTTGTTAGTTTCTGTGCAGAACGGAAGTAGAGCAGGTTTTTGTGATCAGTGAAGATGATGACCGGATGTGGGTTTCCTTCAAGATAGTGTCTCCATCCTTGAAGTGTGCGAATGACTGCAAGGAGCTCTCGGTCATAAACCTGATAATTTCATTCGGCTGGGTTAAGTGATTGCGACAGATATCCGCATGGATGATAACTTCCGTTACTGTCTGTTTGCAGGAGGATTCCCCCGGTCGCGCATCCAGATGCGTCTGTGGCAAGGGCAAATTGCCTGGTCGGATCGGGGTTCCTGAGTACTGGCTGTGAAAGGAAGCATCGCTTCAGCTTTCGGAATGCTGCGTCACATAGTGGTGACCATTCAAATGTCCGAGCTTTCTGCGTCAGGTTGATCATAGGATGTGCAATATCGAAATAATGAGCGATGAAGTGGCAATAGAAGTTGCAAAATCCTAGGAAGGATCTGACTTCTTTAACCGATGTGGGGGTTTTCCAGTCGTTGATTCCAGCTAATTTGGCCGGGTCCATCGCTACTTGTCTGGGTCGGATGATCATTCCCAAGTATTCAACTTCTTGGGCGTCAAACGTGCATTTCTCTGGTTTGAGGAAGAGTGTCTCATTCCTGAGGATTTCCAGTATTCTCTTGGTTCGAGCTTAATGCTCATCAAGCGAGTCGGAAAATATCAGAATGTCGTCCATGTAGACGATCATCCATCCTTCGTTGATCTGTTGTCTGAACGTCTGATTCATGTAAGCTTGGAAGGTGGCGGGGGAGTTGCATAACCCAAAAAACATAACCTTTGGCTCAAAGAGCCCAAAGGAGGTTGAAAATGCTGCCTTCCAGCAGTCATCAGGGTGGATTAGGATATTATTGTATCCGGATCGGACGTCCATCTTGGTGAAGTATTTTGCATTGTGAAGTGCAGCGATTAGAGGTGGGATCAGGGGAAGTGGATAAGCATTTTTAACCGTCCATTCATTGAGGTACCTATAATCTTGACAGGGTTGAAGGGAACCTCCTTTCTTTCCTACAAAGAAGAAACCGCTTGCTTGGGGTGACTTTGATGGTTGTATGAAGTCTTTGGCGATATGTTCGTCAATAAATGTTTTGACGGCTTCGGTTTCTGCTGGCAAAAGGGGATAGGTTCTTGCAGACTTTGGTATGAAGCCTGGTTTTGTTTCGATTCTGTGATCAACTCCTGGTCTTGATGGGGGAAGTTGGTTAAGGCCATCTTTAGCAAAGATATCCGCATAGTCATGCAGATATTCAGGGACTAGTTCTTCGAAGGTTTTCTTCTTCTTTTCTTGGGCTTCTTTCATCACAAATTCTTGTGCTTTATTGCTTGTCTTCTGTAGTTCTTCTTCCTGTGATTCCGCCAGTACCCAGGCATTTCTGAGGGGTATGGCGAGGGCTGTTCGTTTGAGTTCTTTTTTTGATGTTCCATCTCGAGTGAGTGGGGAATCAAATGCGAGGTTTTCAATAAGGCGGACCGTGGTGCCATCTACAGCATATTCAACCAGGATTTCGTCGTCATTTAAGACGTATTCCATGGTATTAGAAACTGTTGGGGCGAGGTCAACCTGTCCAATCCATACATCTTCCACCTTGTTGAATTGTTCTTCAACTTTTTTGTCTTTCGGATGTTTTGTCTTTCGTTTTCTTCTGTCCTTCTTCTTTGCTCGACGGATTTCTTCAATGATATGCTGAGCGTCGAGGGGGAGGAAGTTCAGTGGCACAAAGTCATCATCGTCCATTTCATCTTCGACCGTTGCTCACCATTTCTTATGGTCCGGCGAGGGCATGAGTGGGGGAGCGAAATGATTTTCCAGATCAGCAGATGCCCTGTCTCGTTTTGGCATTCCTATGGCAGGTGGTAGTACGAGGGGCGCATCTTCGATTTCTTCCATGCTAGTTGGTTCTGGGGATACTGGTAGTGGTGTGGCGCATGAAGAGGGCGACGAAGCAGGCGTTGGTGAAGATGACGAGGTTGGTGTTTGCGTTGGGGTGATAGGTGGAAGCGGTACTTCAGGTTCTATGGTTTTCGGTTCTTCTTTGGGTTGCTTAGGCGCGGTAGTTTTTTCTACCTGGGCCTGGTCTTTCTTGACCTGTTTTCTTGTCTTCCTGAGGAATTGATAGGGTTTCTTCCCATTTTGTTTTCTTGCATCGTTAATATCGTCTTCAAGCTCCCATGAGCGCCAAGTGGCTGGGAGTTCAATTGTATTGAGGGCCCAATTGATGTCAGGGCGCATTGCGCTAAGCCATGGTTTGCCAAGAAGGAAGTCATCTTTCCATGAGAGTTTAGTGATGTTAAATTTTCCTTTCATGGTTCACTGGTCGATGTGGATGCCCAGGACACAGTAGTGTGTTACTTTCCCAGCTTTTGACGAGCTTCCGTCCACAGTGTTAATGTGGAAGGGGGTTGTATGTTTATGGGTAGTGATGCCATGTGTTTCAACGAATGCTTTACTGACGAATGATCCTCCTGCTCCAGAATCGATGATGGCAGTGGTTTTGATGAGGGGTCTGGTGCAGGATAGGAGTGTCATTGGGACATGGAATTCATTCTTTTTTCCTACCGTACTGGTTAGGAGGACAGGGGTTACGGCTTTCTTGCCTTTTTCTTCTTCAGAGCGCTTCTGGGCGTCTCTTACCTGATCTTTCCTGATCGGTTTCTTTCTTCCTCCTGTCTTGGAGTCTTTGGTCGTGAAGATGCCATACCGGTTGTGGTTGGTGGTGCTTTTTGTCTTGGAGCCCCCTGTCTTGGGCAGACCCTTCAGTCATTTTTCATGTAGAACCCCTGCCCCGGATGTGCCAAAAGGTCGTAGAATCATGGCTAGCCAGTCCCCGGCCGGTGCATGTAGGATAAGTGCTGGCCGGTGTACTATCTTATTATCACTTCAGTATCATTATTTCATGTAGGATTGGTGCTGGCCGAGGTATTATAGGCCAATCTCTTGTATGTAGTATCAGTGCCGGCCAGTCTATAATACTATAACCATCTCTTTTGTCTTGTATGTAGAATGAGTGCCGGCCGATATATCATATGACATATACTAGCCATAAGATCAAGCTGGCTGGTATATGTAGAATATATCTACTGCAGTCTGATTTCATTAGTAGACTGGCCAGCTTGTATCTACGTGGGTAGGAGCATGGCTGGCCAGTTCATAGTCCTTAAGTTAATATACTGGCCATTGAGTGTACTAACCATAGGATCAGGCTGGCTAGTATATGTAGTCATTGGTGAACCTGCCAGTCTGTATATACATATGTAGGAACATGGCTGGCCGGTTTGCTTATGTTTCACTAGCAGACCGGCCATCATGGTTCCACATGTGTAAGACCATGGCTGGCCAGTTTGCTTATATTTCACAAGCAAACCAGCCAGCCTGGTTCCACATATGTAAGACCATGGCTGGCCAGTTTGCTTATATTTCACTAGCAAACTGGCCAGCTTGGTCCTACATGTGTAAGAGCATGGCTGGCCAGTTTGCTAATATTTGACTAGCAAACCGGCCAGCACAGTTCCATGTGTGTAAGACCATGGCTGGCCAGTTTGCTAATATTTGACTAGCAAACCGGCCAGCATGGTTCCATGTGTGTAAGACCATGGCTGGCCAGTTTGCTTATATGTCACTAGCAAACTGGCCAGCCTGGTTCTACATGCGTAGGAACATGGCTGGCCAGTGTAGAGCTTTTAAATTATCACTTTTCATTAGTATACTGGCCTTTTTTCGTCTATGTATGTAGGAGCTAATGGTTCAATTCTCATCCAAGTCTTGACAAGTAGATATATTTGTTGTACAAAATTGATCAGCAATGAAGACAAAGGAGTATATAAGATCAGTTCTGGGCTCTCTTAGAAGGTTGCCTTGTCCTGCCTGATCTGCGGACTTCAGGCTCAATCCTAGGCTTCTTAGACTCACTGGTCGAAGCTTGGGGCATTCTTCTCTTCCTCCCTTTCTGCTGCTGCTGCTCCTGCTCCTGCTGCTGCTCCTGCTGCTGCTCCTCCTGCTCCTCATGCTCCTGCTGCTGCTGCTGCTGCTCCTCCTGTGTCTCCTTTGCCTTCTCCTTCTCCTTCCCCTTTATCAAAAAAACCTCCTCCCCTGGCACCTCACCAAGTCCCCCTTTTGCCAGCTTCTCTATGTGCTCAACAACTGTGGCCAAGACCTGCCGAACAACTTGATCAAGAGAAACCAAGACTTCTAGATCGAAAGCAGAACCAGGTAGGTAGAAAGGTGTATTGGGGTCAGCCTCATCTTCCTCATACTCTATGACGCATTTAGACTCCCTATAGAGGAGCCCAATTCCTAGAATCACTGGCATGGCAGATGCTGCCCCTGAGATTGGAGATGTTCGTAGCTTTTCCAAGCTAGCCTTCAAAGTGTCATAAGACACATGCACGTCCTCAGGAAGATAAGATTCTCCCCAAGACCAGTTAGCCCAGATAGGCAAATCTGGATTCTCCTCTGAAGTTGGCTATTGGACGAACTATGAGCTATGAGATTAAGATACACTCAAAGTTATACTGACCTTCTGCTTGGCAAACTTTGCCAGATCCCTAATGGCATCTATAAGCTCTAGGTAGTCCTCATTCTTCCTTAGAGATTCGAGGAATGCATATCGATCATCGATTGAAACATCATCTGGGGTTGTGTCGGCCGGCTGGGTTCTACGTTCTGTGAAATCAGAGCTGTTCAAGGAAGGAAGCCGGTCGCTGTCTTCTTCGTCTGAGTCAAGTAAGCTTACTCTTTTCTCCTTAGACTTTTTCTTTCTTTCTTCATTCCTTACATTTGCCCGCACATCACCATCCTTGGCTTTGACAAAAACGACTAGCTTCTTGTTTGCAGCCGAATTTTGTTCCCAATGGTTCCATAGACAATTTACCTCCTCAGTCTTCATATGAGAAGGGTCTTTGACCACAAATGCAGTGGGAACAGAACCATGTTCCAAATAATTGGACAAGGCAGCAGTTATCATACCCCAAGGCACAGGTCTAGAGCCCCCAGTGCAGACTTCTACAAACCAAAGCATCAATCAAATGCTAACAAATATGAAGACATAAGAACTTACTATACGAAGCATGAAATATACCCCTAATCAATTCATGTTGGCCCCTAAGGCCAATACCATCACGACTAGGAAGTTTGGCATATCCATCATCATCTAGGATAATTTCGGGTATAGCAGCTTCATTGCCAGCATCCTCATTGTCTGAACCCTCCAGGTCCTGATCATCTGAAGGATCTATTAGTTTGAGTGAATAATTAGTGTTAGTACACGCAAGATTCAAATTCCCATTAGCCACATACAAAACTCGGTCTTTGACCATTCTGCAAAGGATTCAAATCCAGTTGCAGTCCACTCCTTGATCCCATTGGAGCTGACAGAAAACCTCTTCTTGACATTTTGAGGGTCGGTTTCATGTCTGAGACATAGTGATTAGTTAGTCTAGTTAGCCTTGAGAATTATGAAAGTTCAATCACTTACAGACTGACAGACAATGTCTGACTAGCTTTTTTCTTGTGGCTAACAAACATCACCACTCGACAACCCATAGTACGTCGGATTTGCTCTGAAAAGTCTTCAAGTGTTTTCTTGAGGTTGTTCTTCCTATACCTTAAGGAAGATCTTAGACGAGATCAATGGTAAATCTTGAGTCAAACTTACACTACTTGACTTTCTTCTGGTGCCCCCTCCCTATTCCATTTGGTCATGGCAAACTTGACCTCCTCCTGTTGTGAAGGAGACATATTGTCAAACCATTCCCTGGCATGGCCAGTCCGATACTTGATTGAATGTTGGACACCTTTCCTTCTCTGCTCATCCTTGTCAAACTTATCTATTTCTTCCTTGAACAACCTCTGTGCAACATCCCATTCGGTAAGTGATTTCTTGTAGAAGGACGCTTCTCTTGGACGACTTGCGGCCTCTCGTTCCTCGGCCTCTTCCTTGTAGGCGATGATTTGGGAACAGTATTGTTTGATTTCCTATAATGTAGCATTCACACATCAATCAAATGTATCTACATACACAAATAAAATTTTGTTACCTTTTTCAAAGAAGTAGGCAATTGGGGCACATCTTCCTCTTCATCGTCTTCAAGTTCCTTTTGGGCTGCAAGTATAGCCTTACGAATTTTCTTCACCATGCGTTTGAGAGCCTGTGGTGAATCTGCAGTCACAATACCTTGATGATAATGATCAAGAATATATTTAAAGTGAGTTGTCCAGTCAGAAGGCATTGTAGTTCAGTCAAAAAAAAAGGCTGAAAATTTTGATAGAGCTGACAAGTACTTGCGGTAGGAGGGCGGCTGGCCGACAAACTGATTTGAATCCCATATTTAGGTAGTGTAACATTAATATGACCATATTAAGATTATATTCAACAATCAACAATCAGTTCACATGATCATATTCAACACGTTGATTTAATCATGTGACCGTGTGTTGCTAGCCATGCTAGTGAAACTGGCTAGCTATGCTAGTCAAATATAAGCAAACCGGCCGCCATGGTCATACATATGTAGAACCAGGCTGGCCGGTTTGCTAGTCAAATATAAGCAAACCGGCCAGCATGGTTTCACACATGTAAGGCCATGGCTGGCCGGTTTGCTTATATTTCACTAGCATAGCTAGCCAGTTTGCTTATATTTGACTAGCAAACCGGCCAGCATGGTTCCACGTGTGTAAGACCATGGCTGGCCAGTTTGCTTATATTTCACAAGCAAACCGGCCAGCCTGGTTCTACATGTGTAGGAACATGGCTGGCCACTTAATCATATGACCATATCAAGATGATTTTCAACAATCAACAATCAGTTCACATGATCGTATTCAACGAGTTGATTTAATCATGTGATTGTGTTTGAACCACTTAAATTTTGAAGTCTTCAAAGGCTAAGGCAAACAACTGATATTCAAGGGCATGAGAACAAGCAACTATTTGTAATCCAAAACATGTAAAAAAGCAAATCTAACAAGGGTAAAAGTAGTAGTAAAAAAAGAGATGAAATTCAATTGGCCTTCACACAAACTGCAATCCAGCAGGAACCACTCTTTCTGGCATGAGATAGGGTGACTGAGTTCTCTGGGGGGCTGAAGAGATACCCTTTCCTGCACTTTGAGTTCATGCATTCAAAGGAGTAGGTCTTCTTGTGGTTGGCTGAACGCCAAGAGTTAGCCCATCCACACTGAGGGCATTGGAGTGGAAGATGGTGGCCCCAAGGGCGTTCCTTGCAATGCGTCCATGCGAATCTAGTGATGTCCAAGGCATGACAAGCATTAGTCATCAATAAGAACACATCAGTGTGTCTGCCAAGTTTGTAGGACTGCATAAGCATGTCCGGAAAAACTTCGCGAATAGGCAGACACTCAGTCAGGACGAGTTCTGCAAATGATAGAAGAAGGGGAGCCGCAAAGTTTGGCTGGAAACGGATGGCGTTGAAGCAGATGGTAGCTGTAATATGATGACTGGCAGTATGTGTCAGGCTTTGCAGAAGTGCAGGATGATAGACTATGGTACTTACTGAAGGACGGCCTTTTGCAAGGACGAAAAGGACTCCTTGTTGTTAACCAGAGCGCCACAAGACAAAAACCATAGGTAAGAGTCTTTGGCAGCTCTGATGAGCGGCTGCCATGGCGTGAGGATGATGTCCAAAAACTGTAGGTAGAACGGTGAGCAAACAGCATGTCATAAAAGACACTACTCACACCGTCGACTCGGCCAGACACATACGATTTTTTCTTCCTCTCATAGCCCAGGAATGGATCTCCGAGATCGTCGTCAGTATGGTTGGAGATGGCGAACACAATGCGGGGCCAGTTACGTTGAGCCATTAGGCTACGGACCAATTCGCCCACCTTGACTTGGTACATGTCGCTCTTTACCTTGGAGCCGATGTCGAATACGAGCTCGTGGAAAGCGATACCTCCGCGTGGAAAGTAGGGGGAGAGGAAGCGGTACATGAGGTCGAAAGGTCTGCCGGAAGTTTCGAAGTCGACAAGCGTGAGGTGGATCAATACCACAGGCGTGGAAGAAATCTGCGATTGCAGAGATACTTCCAATGCACCGTGGATTGGGAGGAAGGTGGGCAAAACCGGTAAATTGTTCCTGTAAAATCCCTACATAGCGCGTTAAGACACAACTACAGAAGAAGAAAGGACTTACAAAGTAGGCAGCGCGTGTTTCTTCTGTGCGAGAGTCTTGTGCTGCCAAGTGGCAATATATGCACGTGAACATGACGTCGTCGCAGTTGACAGCGTCGGCATGAGTGACGGGAATGTCGACGCAGCGAGAGCACATTGTGCGGGGACAAAGGTCACACAAGTACAGAAACTCGTGGCCGCTTGAACCGTCCCGGCAGACAATGCACCACTGTAAAACACGCGGATTAGTTATTGACAAGGTATGGGGCAAGTACTCACCTCATTATGGCTTGACTGCACCTCACCAGCTCCCATCCCATCATCCATCCCATCCGCCTTGTCCACCTCTTCTCCTCCAGTCTCCTCATCCTTAACCGTCTCCTCCATCGCCAGATCGGAGTTGAGATCCGCGCCGATCGAAGAATCGAAGCCGAGATCAACGCCGATCGAAGAGAAGTCGAGCAAGGGTGCGTAGTTGACAGTTATACGCTTGGCGGTGCCTCCAGTCGACTTCTTGCAGGTTTGCTTGGTGCGCGTCATTGGATTGGTAAGCTGAGGAAAGAGGATGAGCGTCACAAGCGGGAACAGAGAAAGACTTACTATTGAATAAGCTAGATGAGCCTCGGAAGCAAAGACAGAGAAAAGACTTACACACATTTTCCGCATGTAGTACAAATAGACACAAACTGGTTGGTAAGCCAAATAAAGACACGGTTGAATTAACGCCAAGTGCCAAACAACCAAACAAGGACAAATGCACACGCGTCATATCAACAACAACTTCAATTCCCACGGTTCATTTTCTTCGCTCATTACCTTCATCATCATTTCTTTCTTTTCCCCCATTACTTCCTTCACTTCCACTCCCATATCATTCTAAAGGGCACCTTCTGGTGTACCCTTTAGGTCCTTGCAGACTGCAGCTGCAAGGATCTAAAGGCAATGCACTGGAGTCGCCTTACAGTAATGGTGAGTGCTCATTTTCTATTCACTCATTTACTAACTTTCTTTCTATGTTTATTTTCATCAAGGTGTTTTGGCGGCGCCTATGGTAAGTACTAGCACCATATACTTTTATGGCGGTTGTGTGGCTCCGCGCCCCCTGCTTCTTACTAACTTCTCTCCTTTTCAGCGCATGTCCTTTGGGTCTTGGGGGCTACTTTTATGGCGGTTGTGTGGCTCCGCGCCCCCTGCTTCTTACTGACTTTCTTTCCTTTTCAGCGCATGTCCTTTGGGTCTTGGGGGCTACTTTTATGGCGGTTGTGTGGCTCCGCGCCCCCTGCTTCTTACTAACTTCTCTCCTTTTCAGCGCATGTCCTTTGGGTCTTGGGGGCTACTTTTGTGGCGGTTGTGTGGCTCCGCGCCCCCTGCTTCTTACTAACTTATCTCCTTTTCAGCGCATGTTCTTTGGGTCTTGGGGGTTACTTTTATGGCGGTTGTGTGGCTCCACACCCCCTGCTTCTTACTGACTTTCTTTCCTTTTCAGCGCATGTCCTTTGGGTCTTGGGGGTTACTTTTGTGGCGGTTGTGTGGCTCCGCGCCCCCTGCTTCTGCTTCAATGTCTGTTGGGTCTGGGGGCTACTTTAGTGGCGGTTGTGTGGCTCCACACCCCCTGCTTCTGCTTCAATGTCTGTTGGGTCTGGGGGTTAATTTGTTGGCGGTTGTGTGGCACCGCGCCCCCTGCTTATCTTGGGTCTGGGGGTTTATCACTGACTCCGTCTTTTTTCAGCACTGGTCTTGGCTTGGCTTGGTGCGCCTCTTGCTTCTCTTGTATCACTGACTCCGTCTTTTTTCAGCACTGGTCTTGGCTTGGTTTGTGTGTGGTGCGCCTCTTGCTTCTCTTGTGTCTTGGGGTGGGTGTTTGTCACTGACTTCTTTTTTTCAGCGATTGTTCTTGGTTTGTTGGCAGTTGTGTTGTACTGCGCCCCCTGCTTCTTTGTGGTAAGTGTCATTTGTCTAATCAACGTCTGTCTAACACAGTTGTAGGATGTATATGGTACTGCGCCCCCTGCTTCTTTGTGGTAAGCATCGTTTTTCTAATCAACATCTGTCTAACACAGTTGTAGGATGTATATTACACATTTTACTACTTAGTATTCTCTTCGAGCGTGAGGCTTTGGTGAGGAGGGCTCCCTCATCAAAGTCTCACTGCTTGCCTTTGACTTCCACTTTCAATGTTCGCATTAAACTTGTAGTAAAATATTAGCTTGTGTACTTCGCACTATTTCTTTGAATAGTATGCCAAAATGACGCGAATTCTTGCTAGTGGAAAAAATCACGTGACCGTGTGCATTTTCTTGATACACCAGCTGTGCCGGTGGAAAATGAACTCAACACCAATGTTCTCAGTGAGAACTGCAAGTGTAAAATCTACAGAGATCATGTAAATAGCTTTAGAATCATATCAAATGGACAAAGCGACTGAAAAATCTAACGCAAAGAATCTAACACAAAGATGCTTTATGAAATCGAAGCTTGGTTGATTCAACTTGAAGCACACAAAATAAAAGTAACCAATGTGAAACACCATCGAAACACTTTGTTTTGCATGCAACACATAATTTCACTAGCAGTACCTGCCGCCTTCACTATTACTTACTACTACTCCAAGAAGGTAAGCTTTGACAACTCTCTGCCTTGTCAAGTGCGCCATTTGGTGTGCTGAAAGTGCCGATCAGTAACATTTGAGACTCGATGTTACTTCCAGTCCCGTTCTAACTAAACCCCCAATGTTGACTTTGACTTTGACTTTTCAGATCACTTTTCCCTTCACAACACCAAACTGCCCATTCCACTCATCACCCCATCATGGCTGCTGTGCATGGTCCACTTGCACCTACCCACCCACCCCCCTTTCAGAATGCCCGGAGCATTCCTCATTCGTGTATTGTTATCATCCTACACTGTTGGTGGGTCCACTCATCACCCTATCACAGCTGCTGTGCATGGTCCACTTGTACCCACCCACCTATCCCCCTTTCAGAATGCTCAGAGCATTCCTCATTCACGTATGGGTTATGATCCTGCACAGTTGGTGAGCCCACTCATCACCCTATCACTGCTGCTGTGCATGGTCCACTTGTACCTACCCCCCATCCCCCTTTCAGAATGCCCAGAGTGTTCCTCATTCACGTATTGTTATCATCCTACACTGTTGGTGAGTCAACTCATCACCCCATCATGGCTGCTGTGCATGGTCCACTTGTACCTACCCCCCCCCCCTCCCCCAACCCCCCTTTCAGAAAGTTCTTATTAGCCGCTCATCATTCCACACGTTCAACTTCGCATAAGCGCCACCCAAACCCCAACCAACTCAACCTTCCACGAGACACTCTGACCCATTTCATGGTCATGAGCAGCCTTCGTGGTTGTGCACAAGGTTCATAACCCATCTGTTTGCTTGTCCCAAATTACCTCCCCCCCATTGTCTTCTAACTCTCAAGTGAAGCTCCCACATTTCATCGCATATGCCCTCCACCGCACGAAGTATCATCCCACACCATTAGTGAGTTCTTATTAGCCGCTCATCATTCCACATGTTCAACTTCGAAAATCATAGAATACTTAGAGCGCGTTCCTTATTCAAAATTCAAGGGTAACAAGGCACTTGTCACTTGGAACCGAGCTGACCGGCCTTATGTGTGATGTAATCTATTAGAGTTCCGAATTCGTGGAACTGTTGATTTCATATATGTATACCATTTTAGTCAAATTAGCCACTACTGTTTTCTATCAGTTGCTTCCATCATTTCATAATCATCTACAATGTACCTAAATTGGGACAAATTGACAGTGTGGGAATTCAGACGGCTATTTTTGCTTTGTTTCAGTCGGTTCATATTTTCTCCCTCCCTCACATGGACAACTCAAGAAGTGAAACAACAAAGCTAAGGGCTGCACTGACTGGTCAGATCACTCAAATTATGAGGGATTCTGCAAACACAAGTGTTTTCAAGGAGGGGAAAGTACAATCTCACCTTCTACACAAGGCAAGGTATGACAGTTCATCATTTAACATTATGTTTTGACTTGCTAACCTGTTCAGGTTGAGAATTGGAGTGCAACTAAACAGTTGCTTGGCAACAGCTGATGCCCCATCAAAGTGTCCTTCCTCAATATCCGAATATGAAATAACTCGAGCAGCGCTCACAATTGCTTATGCAATGGTAAACCCTTGTGAGTTACTTATGTAATAACTGTATTACCAGGGTTTTGATCTGAGTGGCAGATCATGTAGACTGGGATGTTGAGAGATATGCCGAAATGGCAAAGTGCTCTCCACCCAAGGCAGACGGTTCACCCTCCCCAGAAATAGAACGATTACAGAAATACTTCCCCCCAGCAGCAATAGGCAAAATGTCTGCACCAGCAACCATTGTGGACAAACATGGTAAAATAATGATGGTGTACTTGCCTGGTATCTTGTCAAGATCTCGAGTTGTAAGTTTGTTATTTGATGGGGATTCCCTCTCGTAACATTATTTCATTTTGTAGGACTATGTGAACACAGCCACTAAGGGTTTGCGAAATATGCTTCTTAGAACTGTTCCGACTTCATCGGCCTCAAAACAATCTTGGTGATCTCAAGGCTTTGTTGTGCCTGAGGGAGGGGGAATTTTCGGAGCTGGAAGAGTTACAGTATCTCCGGCATATTTTATGCAAAGACATGAGGTATTTGTCTAATCAACAACATCTAGCCAGTTCTTGCTCATTTTTGCAGAGAATTCAAGACCCACTGGTCACATCTGCTTCATACTCATCTGCAGAAGTCCAAGAGTGGCTCGCCGCCTTATTGACTACTGAATATTTTTGGAACGCAATTACCGCTGCCTCGGCTCCTGGTCTGTTTGAAGCAGGTTCCACTGCTATTTCGGAAGTTGTACAGCAAGTCAGGAGGGCGAGTAAACCAGATGCAGTGCCTGTGTCTCAATAGCCCTCAATCTTTTCTGGATTGGAAGTAATTGCCAACTGTGTCACATTTTCTCATAGAGACCCTGGTGGGGCACCTTCACTCTTTGATCTTTTAGTGAGTTTGGGTAGTGGTCATGAGGCCAAGTTGACATTACGAGATATTGGAGCGGAGCTGGATTATCACCCTGGGACCATGGTCTTCATTTCAGGCAAGGTTCTGGAGCATTCTATCGGTCCATGGATTAAAGGAGAAAGGATTGTCATTGCCCATTTCATGAAAGATAAAGTTCATTCTAGAGTGGGGGTGCCAAGACCAGCATTTCCAACACAGGACTTTTTTTTGCAGATGGTGGGAAGGCAAACCAAAAGAGAGTGAAGTACGAAATGTCAGAGGGGGGTGGGGGGGTGAAGGGATAAGTCAGGTGTTTGAGCATACATACTAGATCTAAATGAGGTAGTAGTTTAGCCATTTCTATCAATGATTTTGTCAACTACAACCAAAATATTAAGGACATCCTCTTTTGCCTTAGTAACAGTATGTCTCCTCAAAAAAAAACTCGACTCAAGGCAGCTACATTTTCCTTCAAAGGAAGAGGTCGATTATCCAAAGGCAAGGACCTAGATGTCGATTACGTGTCTCACAAACAAGTCCTTGGAAAGAAAAGGAAGATGACCTGGGTGGAATCATGTGCCGATGCCTTCTATGACACTGCCCCAACATCATCTCCTTCCTCTAGCCCTCATAAATGGGTCAGAGAGGAAACTCAAGGGTTGCCAAGCATTCAGGAGGAATTTGATGGAGAAGTCCTCAGTGACTTTAATTCATATACAGAGAACCAATCAAGAAAAACAAAGGTGACCAGATTGATGCATAGCAATTTAATTCTATACTCAATCGAGATCAAATGAACTAGACTCAGAACGACTTTATCCAAGAATATCTGCCTTTCCGAGACTCATATCTCGATATCCTCCTTGACTTGGAGAAGCCCTCTGATGTCTTGGAGTGCCAGTCTTGTCAGATTGGTGAAGGGAAATTCCATTGTTTGACATGCAGTGGGGATCAGACATTTTGTCATCCTTGCATTGTCAAAACCCACCAACATTTGCCCTTTCACAAGGTTCAACAGTGGACTGGAAAATGCTTTGAAGACAAGTCGCTCGAAGAATTGGGTATTGTCTGGTATATGGGCCATGGGGGGCAACCATGTCCATTTTCTGAAGACCCACAGGCATGGGAGGATATGCCATTGGATGCAGAAGCTGGGTCTGTGCCAATGGAGACCTTTTCCAGTTCAACTACGACATCCACCCTGACCATCATACATTCAACTGGAGTGTTTTTGCACAATGTTGTTTGGTGTGGTTGTCCTGGGTCTAAGCATCAGCAGCATCTGCAGTTGCTGAAGGCCAGGTTATTTCCTGCAAGCGTCACTCGACCCCGAACTGCCTTCACTTTTGAAGTCTTAGATCATTTTCTAATTGATGCACTGGAGTGCAAGACTTCAGCATCAAGCTTCTTTGAGAAAATTCGATGAATGACCAATCACTCATTCCCTGGTACTGTTCCTGTGAGAGCATATAGTTATTCTTTTCAACAGTTGGACTGACCATATCAAATGTCTTTGCTGGCTAGAATCGATATCGAGAACTCATGAGGGTGTCTCGTCTATGGAGAGACTTGATGAGCCGAAAATGCTTCGGATTTGGCCATGACACTAGGGAGAAACCTGGCAAGGGTGATCTGGCTTGGTTTTGCCCTTCGTGTCCTCAGCCTGGCATCAACATACCTGATAACTGGCAAGACAAGTACGAAAGGCAAGTCATCTATTGTTGGTTCGGATTATAAGGAGGCTGGCTTTCTCTTCTATACAACATTCAAGAACATTATACTGACTGGCCAGCTGTGTGCTTCATGTTGTACAAAAACTCTGGCCTTGCTGGCTTAGTTTCCAACAAAGCTGGCCAGTACTGTATAGACAGGCTGTAGACCTGGGCCGGCCGGCCAAACTCTGATATTGTATTTGGCTGGCCAGGACTGTATAGACAGGACGTAGAACCATTCCGGCCGGCTAACCTCAGATAATACATTGTCAGTCAACACTGTACAGACACAAGTATGCAAGCCTTGGCTAGCTGTACCTTCTATTTATTTGACCTCATTCATTGAACTTATACTTATTCTTTACACAGTTGGCTCATTTCGCAAAGATTCGTTGTGGATGGAAACTTTACTGCTCAACATATGACTATGAAAAAGCCACAGTTAGACATTAGTCTTTCAGATGGTCTTGGTTATATGGTGAAAGAGAGAGAATATCAGACTCATCTCTCATTGGCTGTCGAAAGTAAGGAGGTGAGTTGACTTTTAGCAAGGGTATTTGACTTTGCTTGACAGCCTGTATAACGCTCTTCTTGTAGCAATCACCGAGCAATCAACACTGCAAATATCAGCAGGAGTAATCTTCGAGCAACAGGGGTAGGAGCAACTGCCTGTGCCTGACATGGATGCTTTGTTCCACACAGCATAGTTGATTTTCAGAAGGGCGAAAGGTCTGTACATCCTCCTAAACAGCATGTTAAGTGAGCTCATGAGATGTTTAGACACATGAACATTGACTATTCAATATGCAATGCTTTGAATTATCATTCGGCTGGTATAGACTCCTCTCTCATTATTTATGATGTGGGGTGTCAGTGGAGTATTAATTTTTTACAGAGAGTTGCTGAGAGCCAAGGCTTATCCGTACCAGAAAATATGCAGATCATCCCTGCGGTTGGAAAATTCCATCTCAGCGCTCACAAATTGGCTTGCTTTGCAAGGTACAGCCTCAACTTTGTTCAAGGCGCTGGACATGTTGATGGGGAGATTTTGGAGACCTTATGGGCACCATTCAATAAGATTTCCCCAACTGCTCGGTCAATGAGTCATGCTCATCGCCAAGAAGTTCTTGATGATCATATGAGAGACTCAAACTGGAAAAAAATAGTTGGAATAAGTAAGCACTTCAATCATGTATATCTAAAACTGTGCTTGACACTTAAAATTCTAGCGAAGACTCTCTTGACCAAGTATAAACGTGCTCTCAAAGGCGTTGATGAGACAAAATCTCCTTTTGATGAACTGGCCCAGTCTCTGAATCCTGGGAAGATTTTGATGTGGGAAATTGATGAGAAAAAGGCTGTGGAAGAATGTGGGGAGTATCTTGACATCTACCAGTTGCAGATCAACAAAGGTAAGTGAGCTCTGTCTGAGGCTTATAAGACATCTAATCTGGAACTGAGTTCAGCCCCAACTATGGCAGAGATTCGGCTCAAATTAACCGAGTTTGAGAACGTTGACGACAGACTTCCAGGAACAGTATCTTGGCTCATCACTGGTATCAATCTGGAGGATTTACAGTACGTAATCAATTTGATTGGAACAACAGAATCGCTTGACAAAGAGCTATTTTAGGGATGCATTGAGAGCGAATATACGACAACTTCCTAATGATGCAACCTCTGCTCAGAAAGCTTCTATAGAAGAAAAGAGACAGAGATTGGCAGCTAGGATTGCCAAATTTCATGAAACTGCCGATGCTATGACTGCTGGCATGGATCTTGATATTGGAACAGTGCATTCTGACGATCCTAGATTCTGTCGTACAGATAACGATGGTAATGAGTGGGTGGAGGTTTCAGATGAAGAGATCTCAGAGGATATAGATGAAGAAATCCTCACAGAAGAGATGGGTATCTGGATGCCATCTTCGACTTCTCGACACAACAGATTGACTCTTGGGCTGGGCCCCCTTCAAGCTGAAGAGTTGGAACTTCAAAAAGGCCAAGCCAACGACTGCCTAGAAAACCTTCGTATGGCTCTCGGTCACAAGGCCCTTATTTATCGTCAGTATTTTCGAAGTGCCGATTCTACGTGGGCTGGCACCAGGTCGAAGCAAGAAGCTCGTCGATGTCAGCTCAAAATTGACAAATATGTAAGAAGCTATCAGAGGGCAAGGTCAGCAATGCAACATCTAGGCATGGACGAAGCTACCTTGGGCAGTATTTATCGAGAAATATTGCCCACCGAACTGAGTATAGACAAAGAGGTGACAGAAGAAAATAGATTTGGTCAAGGGTCAGACAGACTGGCTTGGTTTTGGAGGGTGAATAATGCCAGCGAAGGTCAAGAAGATGCTTGGATGGATGAATGTAAGAACAAAATTTCATCTCAAGTGCAAGTCACTTCAACTCACTCTGATTTAGTCTATAGGGTCAACTGGTTGAAGGCAAAGGCTAGATGGAGTAGATGGCAGGAGGAGTTGAGTCTGGTAAGACATGAAATGGGTTGGACCATAAACTGGTTCAAGTATCACCAGAAAGAATGGAACAGAAGGTGGCAGCAAGCGACTAGACCTGGTCATCAAGCCTATGCTTATCAACAGGTCTTGATGTGGGGAAGGTTTGCTCAGGATGCTGAGAAGGCTTTCAATGGGTGTGGATTTGTACCTTGATATATTATACCCACACTCCTGCAAATTGCACATTGAATGAGATGCCCTAAGTCTACCTACTGGGCAGTATTAACTTAAGGACTGCGAACAGGCCAGCCATCCTCTTAAATATGTAGACCCAGGCTGGCCAGTTTCTTAGTGAAATATTACAAACTGGCCAGCCATGCTCTTATACACGTAGAACCAGGCTGGCCGGTTTGCTAGTCAAATATAAGCAAACTGGCCAGCCATGCTCTTACATATGTAGCACCAGGCCGGCCGGTTTGCTATTGAACTATTAGCAAACTGGCCAGCCATGCTCTTACACATGTAGGACCAAGCTGGCCAGTTTGCTAGTGAAATATAAGCAAATTGGCAGGCCATGCTAGTGACATATTAGCAAACTAGCCAGCCATGCTCTTACACATGTAGGACCAAGCTGGCCAGTTTGCTAGTGAAATATAAGCAAATTGGCTAGCCATGCTAGTGACATATTAGCAAACTGGCCAGCCATGTTCTTACATATGTAGAACCATGCTGGCCGGTTTGCTATTGAAATATAAGCAAACTGGCCAGCCATGCTTTTACACATGTAAAACCAAGCTGGCCAGTTTGCTAGTCAAATATAAGCAAATTGGCAGGTTTGCTAGTGAATTATAAGCAAACTTGCCAGCCATGCTAGTGAAATATTGGCAAATTGGCCAGCCATGTTCTTACACATGTAGGACCATGCTGGCCGGTCTGCTAGTGAAACATAAGCAAACCGGCCAGCCATGTTCTTACATATGTAGATACAGGCTGGCAGGTTCACCAATGACTACATATACTAGCCAGCCTGATCCCATGGTTAGTACACTCAATGGCCAGTATATTAACTTAAGGACTATGCACTGGCCAGCCATGCTCCTACCCACGTAGATACAAGCTGGCCAGTCTACTAATGAAATCAGACTGCAGTAGATATATTCTGCATATACCAGCCAGCTTGATCTTATGGCTAGTATATGTCATATGATATATCGGCCGGCACTCATTCTACATACAAGACAAAGAGATGGTTATAGTATTATAGACTGGCCAGCACTGATACTACATACAAGAGATTGGCCTATAATACCTCGGCCAGCACCAATCCTACATGAAATAATGATACACTGTACACCGGCCAGTACCTATCCTACATGAAATAATGATACTGAAGTGATAATAAGATAGTACACCGGCCAGCACTTATCCTACATGCACCGGCCGGGGACTGGCTAGCCATGATTCTACGACCTTTTGGCACATCCTGGGGCAGGGGTTCTACGTAAGGAAATGACTGAAGTATGTGTCTTGGGGTGGTACTTTTGATCATGGGCTCTATGGCCTTTCTGTCCGCAAGCGAAGCATAGTCCTTTCCTTATGCTATGAGCACGCTGGGTCTCAGTTAGTGCTGGTTTATTAGCGATGAGTTTGTTTCGGGAGTTTTTCGGGGATATGGCACCATTTGGCGTTGCTTGCTAGATCGGATCTGAGTTGGGTGGATGGATTCATAATGAATTATCCCAGCTGTCTGCTGTCCTAACTATCTTGTTAGTCTTCCGGTTGTTAGTCGGGGTTAGGCTCTACAGGTGGTAGAGTTTCAAAAGAGAACTTGAATCTTTTGTTACGCGTAACCTCTCGGATGAGATCTGGCGGCGCTAAACCCACAAGGGGTGTTCGAAGCGTGGCTTTCAGCGCTAGCCCAGCAAGGAGCTTGCCTGCGCTAAGTCTGAGTAAGGGTTGAGGCCCTTACTTGTGTAGAGTCGATTGGAGTTTCTCGAGGATACGATCCAAGAGATGGAAGTCAACTCAAGAGTATCGTCTCAAGAGTAGATGATTCTTTGTACAGAGGGGATTCTCTTAGGCAAGAGAAGTTCAGTCCCAGTGACAAGATCAGATGAGAACTGAGTAGATTCAAGTTAGAGAATCTATCTACTGTACAAGTGATATATATATGTAAGGGTGAGATACCGGTTGAGCGGTAAGGGCGAAGGGCATGGGGAATCCCCATCAATGAGAGAACTGAAACAAAGGGAAGGGCATAGGGTTCAGTAGAAGCCGTGGCTTCTGTGATCTAGGGGAAGAAGCGAGAGCTTCTCGCGTTTCAGAACAACAGGATCAAAAAGAAGAGATGAAAATAGAATAATCGTAACCATGGTCCAGGTCTAGACGAGTCCAAAGAATGAAATGACGTGTAACGCTCATGTTACTGTAACACTGGATCCGAGCACCTCCAATAACACCCGTGAACATCCCTACTGCTGGTCCGACCCCCTGTTTCCCTGTCCACTCCATCCCTCCTACTCCGACAATGCACAAAGTGCACCTCAGCAGAACTAGCCCTGCTACATCTGCCCAACTCCGCTCCACTCCTCTGACACTATATCCCTACCATCCGACCCTACCTGGAGCTCTGCTCCTCTGCCCTATCAGTCTGCCCGATCCTACTCCTATTCCCTCCACCATCTCCACTTTTCCAACCCACTCAGTTCCTCCATTTTCTCTCATATCAGTCTGCCCAACTATTAGTCCGCCCGACCGCCTCCCCTTGAGCACAACCTTAACACATATCCTTGAGGTAACAACGAAGCTCGACTGCCCATCCAGTGTTGTGCTCATAGACTGCCTGCTGAACTAACATGCGGTGATGGTGATTGTATTTGGACCCCACGGTTTTGACAGTCGAGACTGTTGAGTTGTAGTCGATGGTGTTGGCGGTGGCATGTCCTGAGTCTACAAGTGCTTTTTGTGTGGTCAAATACTCCTCCATAGTCTTTTCAGCTACCTTGAGAGCTTCATCATACCAATTTTTGGTGTTCAGATTCCCAGCAGCTCATTCCTTGGCTTGTTCTTCAGGACCGCCCCATGCCATTGTGATGTACGTGAGTTTGTAGTATGGGTGTATTACTGCACATTTAATTAGTCAAAAATACAATACAATATGATAGACATACCAAGTACAAGAATATAGACAGGTTTGTCGTCAAATTTGCTATAATACTTTCCAATCTTTGCAAGACCCCACTGGATAGCCTCCTTGTACAGTGTGAACCGTATATTCTCACTCTTTGATTCCCAAGCCGTCTGTAGCTCCTCCATAGCTCCATAGCAGGTATTGCACACCATAGTGTTGGTTGTCATTTGGAGAAGTATTGTTGAATATCATTAGCATCCTAAAAATGTTGGTCAAAATTGCTGAAGAGAGACTAGTTGTGACCTACTGAGATTATGATTTGTGTATTGTTCACATGCTCCCAGTCCAATGCCTTGAGTGCAAATGCAGTCCATGGGATGTGCTTCATGACCTGTCCATGGCGTCGAATGGATGTGATTGGCCCAAAAAGCTCATCAGTGGAGGAGATGAAGAGATAAATAGCCTGTTGTAGGCGATAGGCGTGTCCGAGCATCCCATGAGCAGTTCCCCAGTGCTGTCATATACCTGATCCAACTGCTCCGATATTGATATCCTGTTAAGGTCGTGCTCAAGGGAGAGGTTACTCAAAGGGCTTTGGCTTCAGCTTGTGCGCTGCGCCCCTTACCTGAGTACGTGCCCTTTAATTTCCAGGGGACAGAGGGGAAGTCTGATGGAAGTCCAGGGAGTTCCGGAGGACTTAGTGTTGGTGGAGTTCGGCAGAACTCCGGAAGGTTTATACTGGGATGGAGTAAGGCTACTATGGAAGTCCGGAGTAGAAACTGAACAGAGGTTAGACTACCCTAAGGTAGAGCCAGAGAAGTAGTCCTAAGGTTTAACCCCTAAGACTCGGAGGTGGACAAGAGGTGAGACTCAAGTCTGGAGATTGCAGGAATGAGCAGAACTAAGATGATATTCAAACTGAGGAGTTCCGGAGTATTACAGGGGTTTATATACTGTAGGTAACATGTAAGTGAATCAGTCAGCAAAGGTAAGGGCTATGTACGAAGCATGTGGAAAGTCTATTACTAAGTATAACGGATCAAAGCAGTGAGGTCGGAAATGAAGTAGGAATGGACAGATCAATAAGCATAGCAGAAAGGACATAACCGGTAACCGGAGCAATAGCTAATCTAAAAGGAGTTAGGGGTGAGTGCAGAGATGAAGGCGGAGCACCGGGTGGAATAGTAAGACGGAGGACCAGACTTTAATGAAGTAGATCCGGAATTCTGGATCCGGAGGTACGGGATATGACATATCCGCTCCGCTTTCCGACCCCTCCGCCCCATTCATCCTCCACTCCATCCTATCACAAGTCCGCATTCCGCCCTACGCTTCTGCTCAACCGCTCAACCAGTCCCCTTCCATAACCTCTCCATTCAACTGGAGCTCTTTCCCCTTTTAGATATATGCCTTCCCTATTGGTACATAGACCCTTACTTCTGGATGACCGGTAATTCCTATTACCGCTCGATCGCTGATCCGACGCGTACATATTGATATCCGCCCCGACTTATGTCTTTGCCTATGTAAAATACTTACAAACTATATCCTTGGTACATAGCCTTACTGCATAGTTATCCTGATCACTGCCTCATACATAGTAGTATATAACATATCATGTACTTAGATATTTTTCCTCAGTCTTAATATTACTTGTCTTCTCGCAGTTATATCCTGTGAGAATTCTCAGTAGAACCTTGCCTCCTCTGGACACAAGTCTCAACTTGTTGTCACCTCCGACCCTCCGACCCTCCGCTCTGACTTAGAGCCATGCTCTAAGTCTTCCCCTTATTACTCCGCCCCTATCAAAATATCATCCTTCACCCCTCCGCATTATCCTCCACCTTTCCTGCCCCTACCAACATTCCCCTGCTCCTATTCCCTCTCCGCATCACTCCCCACCTTCTCCGCTCCACTCCTAGTCGGCCCACCGCTAGTAGCTCTTACTCCCCGACCCCCAGAGCGGACCAAAGCGGTCCAATTGTCCTACCGTCGGACAACGTCGGACCCGCTCCAAATTCAGGGCACATACTCAGCTAAGGGTGCAGCGCAAGAGCTGAAGCCAAGCCCCGACCCCTCTGCTTCCTGAGTCGGCACAGTATCTAACAAGTGTACATTACTGTGGAGAGGGATTTTCAGTGGTGTCGGGATCCTGCACTTGACTTGCAAGGTCTCAAAATATTTGATGTGTTGACCTGAGGACTGAATCTGTAAGATATGTTAGATGATAGAACTTATGGGCAGCAGTGAAAATGTACCTTAATGGCAAGTGTACACACTGCAGCTATGACATCAAGTGAGTCTCTGAGAACGCAGTTATTCCATATTGTGGTTGTAGTCTCAACATTGGTGATGCGTGTGATAACTGACATAACATCAGTGATGGCAAGGTTGACCATGTGGGCAAGACAGGGGAGACGCTGTCGAGTGGCATCAAAGTTGTATATATGGTGGCGGTGAAGTAGTGTTTCGATGATGTCACAAGTGGTGTCGTTGTTGCTAGTATTGTCAGCAGTAATACAGAAAAGCTATTGCAGAACTCAGCACACAAAAATTGAGACCTGGATGGTAGAGTACATACCTTGCTTGATTGCCCTTTGATAATTCCTGCACGCTCATACAATCCAAAAAGATACTGTGCAAGATTGTTCACACTGTGTGCTCCAGATATACCTCCAAAAGTGATGACTTGTGAAGCAAGTGTCCATATACTGGAGGCATCATTAGCCTCAATCCAGTGAGCCATTAAGCCTAAAAATGCGGCCTTTGTTTGATCAACAGACCACAAGTCTGTAGTTGTTGAAATAAGGCCGGTTGTTGTAGCCTGTAAACATTTTGTAAGATATTTCAGAGGAATATGGAGCAGTACTAGTACTCACCTGCATTCAGACCTTGAGACCCTCAATGAATTCAATGGATGCATTGTGAATGTAAGCTGACACATCATGAGTTGAAGGTATGTCAAACAATTTCTAAATGCGGGTTTGTCGGCCACTACAAGGCTCGGCACAACAATGCTGTTTCAGCATTTTCCCAATCTTATGTATCATTGATATCATCACTCACCTGGTCGTCGCAGACCACAAATTCAGCAACTGTGCGCAGCACATCCTCCCTTGAATACTCTTTGTTTTGCGACTTCTGGAACATCTGGCCTAGATTTTGTTGGATGTCCTTCCCTTGTTTCTTCCTATTCTCTTGTGTTGCCAACACAAAGAATTACTTCCAACATGGAATGCCTTGCATTTTCCATACTTTGCAACAAAAGCTGTATCATCTCTACAGGTGCAATGTAAGTACTTGTCAATATTAGTATTCAATCTGATATACTGACTTGCATGCATTGCACCAACACCCCTTCAATGTTTCTACATTTCCATTAGTCTGGCAAAACTTCACTGTTCAATGATCTGAGAACACAGTGAGTAAATCAGCTGTACTTTGTTTGTTCATTTTCAGCACATTGGGTAGAGTAGTGTGGTGCTGTTCCTGCAAGCCATCGCTGTCCTGCTATCCAGTGATGTTGAGCTGACATCCAATACACAGATGTCAATGATACAAGTCACGATTACCTCTTTGTCTTCAGCATCCTCAATGAGAGGCTCAATTTCTATTACTTCTTCACTGGCCTTGCTCTCATGGACAACCTCGTCAATAGTGTTTCAACGTGCACACTTAGATTTTGCAGGACCTAGAGGTTTCTTTTTTGAAGTACATTTTGGTTCAGCCTCACTCTCACTGGTTTCTGATTTGCTGTTGCTTGATACAGCTTTCTGTTTGCGATTCTTCCCTTTTGGTGACACTTGCTTCATCTTTGGAGGCCGTGAGTGCTTGGCTTTGGCAGATGTCATTGCAACAACCTTTTCCGTGGGTCGTCGCACATGGGTTGACTTCATGGTCAGGTTGAAGAGAAGATCAAGGCAGTGGGGAGATACAAAGTATTGATTAGTTGGTAGTGTCTTACAGAATTATTAAAATACAACAACATGTAGAACATGCTCCTCTATGATGAAGTCTAGTCCAGTTACAATTAGTCCTGGACTGGTTTTTGAAAGACCGGTTGCAACCTACTGTAGTGTGGTCCAGCAACTGAAGGCAACCGGTTTTTGAGAGTTCAGTCCAGTCTTGTGGAACTACAATTAAAATTAGGACCAGTCCAGGTCCAGTTGTGCCAAAAATGGCCAAAAAAACCAGACCAAACTGAACTTTAAAACACTACTTGTTTCTGTTCTGCTTCGGACTTCATCCGAGCAGTCTCCTCCACTCCACTTCTACTGTTAGCTCCGACTGCAGTAGTCCTCCGACTCTCTCCTGTCGGGCGGACTAACCTCCGCCCAATGTTCCCATGCTCATCTAGTAGTCCGTCAGAGCTCATAGTGTGAAAGTTATAGAAATCTCGCGTGGATCTATATAGAATAGATACTCTCAGATCATGCACACGAAGGCAAACGTCTGAGTGATATTCACCTATATTGAATAGATACTCTAAGGCAAGTTAGCATAGGTGAATGTAAGTAAAGTAGATATCATACCTCAGATCGTGCATGCGAAGGCAAATGTCTGAGGTATCGGCTCAAAGTAGCAGTGGCTAAATAGCTCGAGTGATCTTGTAAGTATATGAGACCGTAACAATAGGTAAAACGGCACTGGCCAAAGTGATCAAAAGATTCAGCAAGTACAATCAGTGAAACATATCATAAGAGCGCACAATCAAAGAAGCATACGTGTCGCTGGACAATAATGAGACAGATAACAAGATCATACAATGATGCACTCAGCTGCAGGCACACTTGTTATTCCAACACATAGAGCTCGTGTCGGACTACAATCCAAAATTAGGGGCATGTACTCGGGTAAGGGGCGCAGCACACGAGCTGAAGCCAAGCCCCTCAGACTCCGCCTTACCCCTGAGCACAGTCTTAACAACATCCCTATAAGGTGTCCATTATGCTCTAGGTAATTTTTTACAAATGCCTTTGCAGGATATTTGGGATCTGGGTGATTTGTGTTGTGCAAGTGTTTCAAATTACCACTATTTCATCTCTCACAGCTGCAACATCCCAAAATCTTTTATTCTACTTGTACAAAACATCATTTCTAGGTACTCTGCATATGCTTGAATTTTTTCGATGCGAGTTGAGCACCATGTTGAAGTGCTATGAACTTTTTGTATATTAGCAACCATTGACATATTATAGGGAATGATAGTACTTGGGCTGCGGTGGTGCTGCTAGCTGGAGTAAGGGGGATGATGTCTTACGTGATGAGGAGGACACATGCTGCAAAGCTTTCGCGAGTTGTCTCCTTTGAAAGCAGATAGACACGTCCAACCCGCCCAATTGATGCAGGGGCTGTTAAAATCCTAGATACTCGAACACCTGTCGTCTACCACTTCCGGATCGTGGGCTGAAGGAGAACAGTGATGTTGTGAATGTTGCAGTATCGCAACTGAAGAGGCTAGAAGGCTCCACTTGAAGAAGTCAAAAAAAAATCGGGTGCGCAATGAAGAGGTTATAATCAATGTTATATCGTTGCTCGTGTAAGCATAATGTGACGTTTGCCACTAATTGTCACGAACAAGGTCCGAGTAATAGACAACGAAAGGTAGTAATTTTAGTCCATAGGAAGCGTGCCAAAACAGTCCATATAGCTCTCATTCACCAGCACTTCCCTTCATAATTTAGACGATTGCGATGTTGTGCTCGATACCTCCGACAACAAAGTACGTGGACCCGTTAGCTCCAGTCTGTGGAAAGGTAGTCTCCAGCATGACTACATAACTGGCATTAAAGTAGTCCGCATACGGGAGCTAGGTCACAGGATCAATTACCGCACACGAATCACATAACCGCTAAAACTAACCTGAACTGTGAACTCGTCGAAGAGAGGAGTTGGTGAGCTCGCGTTGAGGGTACGACGGGCAAGTAGAATAGGAGGCTCGTAGCCGTTGTTGTTCACAGGAACTTCAATGTAGTAGTCAGTGTACTTGGGGCGCACACCAAGTTGAGCTGCGCAGGTAAAGTTCGCTGTCACAGTGAAGTTCTAAATAATGATAGACAATCAGACTCGGAAAGAGGTAACATAAATCATGACGACTACTCACGTCACCAGGAGAGAGTGTCGAGGGAGTGACTGTGATAATTCCAAAGCGTGAAGCCTGGAAACACAACTGAGCAGCTGCTGGAGTGGCTGCAGCTAAGACAGCAGCAAAGGTAGCAATTGCAGTTGAGAAGGATAGCTTCATTTTGTCTGAGCACGAAATGAATCTTGCTCAAGTTAGCCATGCTTTTATGCAGGCTCAAGGAGGCAGTACTAGTGTGCGTAAGCAAGTCATGCGCAACGACTGTCAGCGATTCCAATAGAGGAGTGGTGATTGCAATATTGCGACCGCATCACAACTTACAAGCGGACGGGGCAGAATTCCCGCTCCCCGAAAAATGGGCAAAGACTGACAGAAAATCCGTGCCTCCATGCGGAAGGTTGTGAGTACAAGGGAATTTTGCAGATGAAGTGATTGCCCTTATTTTCAAAAGTATGACACCGGTTCGCAAAGGCGCAAGCTGTGCGATGTAACGCATGACCTGTTTGCGGACATCTGTCACCTATGTGAGCTACATGTGCCAAACTAAATTCAAAACTCTTGACAGCGCCACATTATTCACTGCGGGGCGCCGGTTGTTGAGGACGTGCGTGTCGATGGTCGGGAGGAAGTTGAATTAATGATGGTGGCTGTGCTCAGTTGCTGCTGCTTCTCCTTGGCTACAGTGTACACGCTGCAGCCTGTCTCCAACAACGCATTGTATCATTATTTTGAAAACCAAGTCAACGACAGTATGGCTTCTGGTCAAACCTCTGAAATAGACGTTGAATACGTTGTAAGTAAGAATCCTTTTTGCATTGCCTTCAGACATCCATTACATCCCAAAAGATGACAAGAAAACGAAAGAGACCAGCTTATAACTCCCAAGGCGAAGGGGCACTCGATTTGCTTCATTCCAAGTCTTCGATAAACATGTGTGAACCATTCCCAAGTCTCATCCCCCCTATTGCTACCCTTACTCCAGCTAGGAACACCACCGCAGCACAGGTAGGCTTTTTACAGAAATTATAAAAGTTTAATCCACATCAATATCCAGAATGCTGTGACTGTGGAAAGATTTATTCGCCAAGTTATGACGAAGGTGCCTGAACCACCACGCAAACGGAAACTTTTGACCGTAAAGCTGCAAGATACATCCATTTCCTCTCCGGACGGCGCATATATCCAGCAGCAAGCCACTCCACCTGCTCGCAATGGAGGGCTCACTCGAAATGGATTGCGCTTTTCTAAAATGCCCGTCAGGGACAGGAAGCCGATGACTCTGACTCAGAGGCTGACTCGTGCAGCCATTCTCTCCCATGTAGAAACGGACAACATTCTGCAGTCTGACGCTATATCGTCCTCTCGCCCGCCTCTCGACTTTGTTCCATTCCGGAGATTCGAGACGCCTCCCTCTTCGCCGAGGAAGGACCGTGTTAAACGATCGGCATATTCTCGTGATAATCGACACCGGAGGCGGAAACGTATCCCCGGACAACCTGATTTGGAGCGTTCTGGTTGTCTTCCTTTAACCTTCATTCCCTTACGTGAAGCGGAAGACGCATACGCCGCAAAGTTTTCGTGAGTTGTCCCTTTGAACCATATAGGGACATTTGGTACACAGGCCCAACAGAGGCTCGTGATGCTTAAATCCAGAACACGTCCTCCGCCTCTGAACACTTCAGAATTGCTCATTCCGGACCGAACCGAACCCTTGACACTCCACAAGCGCAACAGAAACAAGTCGCAACTTCTTGGCAAAAAGGCATTTGCAACTCGTCGGACTACTGCGCTGCACTTTGTAATAGCACACTCTTCGACACCCAGGTCTCACCGTCTCGCAAAAAAGATACAGTTTGTATTCAACTTCCATGTAGCTCATACTTCCATCTGTTCGCATGCGGTTATGTTAAACATTCCGACCAGTTGTTGTACTTTGAATTCAGAATCGGTATTATGAAAAGGCAGTTGAAATGAAATGCAATGATATCAAATCAAATGTGCGTAAAATAATCACTACTAACAAGGAGAAGCTGGAATCATAGCGATCTCAATAGCCTAGCTCCTCATAATACCAATCCGGCTCCTCGTCTGTATTCAGCAACATCTTCACTTTCTGCACCAGTGTCTCAAGGTTCGAGAACTCCGGCGCCTTGCGAAGATTTCGGGTGAGTGCGATGCAATAGCCACATCCACCGACCTGGCAAAAAGTACTAGAATCATTCGGAAGACCAGTCTCTTCGCAGAGCGTCCTGCAAAATTCTCGAAACGGCTCAGTGAGAGCGCCTTCGCCAGGTTTTTCATCTCCATGTGTTAATTTGTATATCCGATGGGACGTTACGTAGTAGCCGTACACGGAACGCCGCTGGACTTTCCGGCGATATCTTTTTTGCAGGTAAGGACAATTGGACGGGGCTCGAGGTGATGTAATAGCTTGGGGATTAGTCGTGATGGTGGCCTCGTCGCAACGGATTCGAATTCTTGCTATAGTAGACGGCATGATGTTGATATGTGTTCTTGAGCCGAACAGATTGCTTAGTATAAGATAGGGGGAAAACCTTGTGGCAGCGAGATTTGCGGCACTCGTCAGTTGCTGTGATGGGTGGTCGGGATCTGGTAGATAGGATATAATCAGAATATATCATTAGGTAGGGGGCTAAAGCTTAAAGACTAACATCACGGGCTGATAAGATGAGTGATATTAGTGGAGAAGTGTACGAAGTAAGTAGAAGAGAGAGTGTGAAAGCTCAGGGGTTGCACTAATCCAGTGTTTGTTTGGTGTTGTTTAGGTAGGTCACGTGAATACGGATGTCCGTGAACAAGAAAGTAATTAGACTGGGCCAAAGGTTGAATATCTGACCTTCTCTCATTCGAAAACCCATTCTAGCCCACCATGCAAGCATACCTCGCAGAAAAATACATGTCCGGGCCCAAGGCAGACGCTATCTTGTCTCGCACGACCCAAAAGAAGAAGAAGCGCAAAGCCGATGACGCAACCACAGCATCCTCCATCTTGGTAGACGATGACGCTGGGTGGGGAGGCGAAAGTTCCAGGCGCAACGACGAAGACGAAGACATCGCTGAGGCTGCTGTCGCGAAGGACCGTAGTTTTAAGAAGCGCCGTGTTGAAGAAGGTTCTGGGTGGTCGACTATTCGTGGTGGTGTGAAGGAGGACAGTCCGCCGATACCCGCGGATGAACAACCTACCGTCGTCGCGGAGGAGGAGTCCGATCAACCATTCACTGGTGGGCTGTTGACTACAGCACAACTCCGGAAGGCTCTTCCTAAGCCTCAGCAGAGACAAGAGGCGTTGACTAAAGAAGAGGAAGAGGCTGCTCAAGAGACCATTTATCGTGATGCGTCTGGCCGGAAGATTGATACTAAGGCCGCCCGTGCAGAAGCTGCTAGGAAGAAAAGAGAAAGGGAGGAAAAGGATGCAAAGAAGATGGAGTGGGGGAAAGGCCTGGTCCAAAAAGAGGAAGAAGAAGCGCGAAAACGTCAACTTGAGAAGAACAAATCACTTCCATTCGCCAGACGTGCAGATGATAAGGAGCTAAACGAAGAGCTGAAGGCTAAAGAACGTTGGAATGATCCAGCTGCCGCGTTCTTGACAGTAAGTGCCTGTACACCTTCAACCTTTCCTTGCTGATAGCGTATGATTTACTAGAAAAGTAAATCCAAAGGTCCCCGCAAACCTGAATACACGGGACCACTGCCTCAACCAAACCGATTTGGCATAAAGCCAGGCTATAGATGGGATGGTGTAGGTACGTTTTCATAGCCTCTTCCACCCTTCCAGCAATTTCTTACGTTCCGTGCAGATCGTGGCAATGGCTTCGAGAAGAAGTACTTCCAGCGACATAATGAGAGAAAGCGGAACACAGCAGCAAGTTATGAATGGAGCGTGGATGACATGTAATGCGGTGCGTTTTTGCAGCCGCAGCTATCATTGTACGCTCGACTTCTAGTTCAGGGAGTTATTTTTGACCTCCATGGGGTGTCTTAGATAAGGTTACCGATCATTCGTCTTGGTCAAGACACCACGAGACATTGATTACCGCACTTTGACACCACGCGAACTGCCTGGTGGTAAGTCATTGGCAGATAATCCTTCAGTGTGGTCCATCAGTTGGATGGCACCCCCGACCTGCCCGATAACATCTGGTTTGCCCAATTGGCATTTGTTACTATTCCAAGTGGTACGAACAGGTGAAATGATTTCACATAGTGAGTAATCGTACAACGTGGCAAACGTGGATGCGGTATGTATACAGTGTATCGACAGCAAAGCAACAGGGACATAAAATAAAACTCCGTAGTCATGATATGTGCGTCTAACTAATATTCATATACATCTGAGACTTCGATCTCCGTGGGCTCTATGCGACGAGGCTCAACCTGACGGGAGCCGATCTGTCGAGGCTCCACTCGTACCGACCGCATGTTGGGGTACGTCAGGATCAAATAACGATCGTCCATACGTGCACCCACTTCTTCAAACTGCCGAGGGAAAATGTTACGAGATTAGCCAATCACAACCTTCGCCTATGCTCCCCAGAAGCAACAGGATGTAGGGGCTAGGGGCTCACCTTGGTTCCATCTGGAAGAGGAATAGTCCTCGAGAACTCCTTTTTCTCTCGTTCCCTTACAAGTGTTCCTCCCTCATCGATCTCAGTGATTTTCACTGTTTCCCAGGTCACAGTCAGATGACTGCCACGATAACTAACATGGGCGTTATGTTTTTTAATGCCCGGTAGGTCAAAGGTCGCTGTGACCTGTGTGCGGAGGTAAGGCGTGTGCAACGAATACAGGGATCATACGTACCGTACGACCATCGCGGGACTCTCGAAACGAGACGCTATCGACGAATATCATCGGTGATCAATACATTAGGTAGAAAAAATAATAGCATACTTTGACTTTCGCCTCTTGATGGGTTGAGGGGTTGTCACTTTCCTCACTCCTACTAGAGGATCTGGGGTTCGTGATGGAGCAGGCGAATGTGAAGGCGTTGGCGCCTTCAAGGAGTTCACTTTTGGAGTCTCCTTGGCCATCTTGCGTTGCTTCTGTTGCCGAAGGGTATCCCAAAGTTGATTGAGAGAAGTAATGTCTTCAGTAGTAGCAGCACCCGAATCCTCAGACGAGCGTCTGGGCATGGGCGGAGCTTTGGTGGCAGTTGTGTGACGATCAAGAAGTGTCGAGGACGATGAGTGCCTAGTGCGTATTGGACGGGACTGATTCTGCTGATAGACCCAGTCAACGCCGTCATAACTGCAGAATGAGTCCATCGCAGTGGACTGATCTCGGGCGTCAAACTTGGTCATCAGTGGATGGTAGACGTAAGAAAAAATGTGGGGGTTGCTGTGTAAAGGCTGGGAAGCAAATATGTACTGAACGGTTGAAGAGGGGAAGTGAGTCGATGTGTGTTCCGAGATTATTATCAGGAAGACGTGCGGATAGCAGCTGGCAGATTAACACGAGGTTGCTAAAAGCAGCGGACCTTGATCTGATTGCGGCCGATACTTTACACCCAAATTGAAGGAAAAAGAACGGCTGGTTGGATCCAAAACAAGAAGTCTCACCTCAAGTTGTCCTGATGGAACCCGCCAGATAAGTTGGCCAGATGAGTGGCTACGGTGGTCTTTTAAGTACTTGGCCAATGCCACAGCCCTACTGTCCAAGGGTCATGGCAGTGATTACAGCACGCGGCTGCACTGGCTTCATCCTGTTCGCTTGGCGCCTTCACCAGTTCCATGCTGCAAAAAGCGGTTCATTTGTGAAGAAATGAGGTTGCCTCGTGTTACAAGTTCGCAGGATGGAGCAGGTGACCATTCGACTGCCAGTACTACTAGTAGTATCTGGATTCTTATGATGGCACATCTGCCTGACACTGTCCTCTGGTCACCTGCCATCCATCCATAACCGACTGGGCTTGAATTAAACCTTGACCATCATGCTAAGCGAGTAGGTAGGTCCCAACTCTTTCATCGATGGTATTCCACCTCACAAGCCACGTTCTTCAAGCGCCGTGATAACTCAAAAGTTGATAACGGGGAGTCTCCAATTGGGAGAGATGAATCAGATGATCACGGAAAAGTAGTGAAAACGCGGAGTATTGAACGGGGCCCCAACGTTATCGGGATGGTCATTTGAAAACCGCGTACAAACAGTCACGATGTGATCCAAATACTAGGGCAATCATTCAATTCGTAGACTTCAAACAAGGCAAGACTGCTGCTGTCGGTGATATGTTCAATGTTTATAGTCAACAGGCATCATTTTCCAGTCATGGATGGTATGTGGACAATCGATTTAATGCCTACGAGACGTTTCTCGTAACGCGTTGCCGCCGCAGGAGTGAAGACCGATCATCGATGTAAGTTAATAGACTATGATCCCGCGGACATCACGGTGCTGTAGGGACTTTGAACCTCTTATTAGAATACCCACCGGTCGCAGCTCGACCCATTCCTAATCTTCGCTTGGTTCCAGCCTTAATGGGTTCGGTGGCTTCCGTTGACACTAGTACACACTGTGGGCGATCTGATCGAGGGTGTACATCCGGTTGGGCAGGAGATTCCACCTCGGCTGGAGGGTGAAATGCGGAGAACGAAGCTGTTTGGTTGACGAAACCGTCCTTCAGTTCTCCTGGCGTCAACTCGGGTGGCTTGACATGCGGCCCGGTCATAGCTCGACCCATTTCCAATATCCCCCTGGTTTGGGTCATAGCTACTTCAGTGGCTTTCGTCGACACCGGTGTAAATAACTGTAGAGGACTAGATCGAGGGTTTACAACTGGTTTGGACGCAGATTGCACCTTGGCTTGGTGATGGACCGCAGGGGATAGAACTCGCGGGTTGACGAAGCCGGCTGTCAATTCTCCTACCATCAACTTGGGTGGCCTGACTGACGGCGCTGGACAGGGAACCTTGACAGCAGTTTGAGTTTCATCCCCGCGCAAGCCAGCTCGTACGCCTAGAAAACACGACGTGAGCTCTAACCACATAGTCATGCAAGAGACTGACTCTGAAATGTGGGCACGTAACTAGGTGGAATGTCTGTCCCAATAAGAGGATGAGTAGGTTGGTCCTCAATATTCCCGCCAATATTAGTGTCGCCCAGATGAATCTGTCTTGCGGTCATATTGCTAAGATGGAATTAGTTAAAGCAATTTTGGAGTCGTGTCAAACAGAAGACAACGCACAACATTGTCATTCGTCGCTTCACCTCCAATTCATCGGGCAAGCGCTTCTCTCTATCCAGGATTCTTGCAATAAGACCGAGGTCCTGAGTGGAGTGAGTATGAGGCATGTCGGCGAACAACGGCTGAAAAGAAAGAGACCAGCTTGAGACACGATGCCTGTTTAATTGCTTCACGGATAAATCTTACCGGACACTGGGAACGGATTTTAGAAATGAATTCAGACAAGTCTCTGGTTTTGGAAACGCCAGCGACCTTGCGCATTAAGGCGTGCGTTAGATAAAGCGATGTCTGCGCTCGAGTGCATGCAACGTATAGAAGGCGTCTGGATGATCCCGTCAGAATAGATGAATGTATACAATGACATCCTTGCCTTTCTTCTTGGATGTCCTCCGCTCGGTAAAAAGGAAAGGTCCCATGCTCCACTGATGATATGGTTATAAATGTTCACAAGAAGAAATAGTAGAAGGGGATGCAAACCTGCAGGGACGAAGACGACTGGCCATTCAAGGCCTTTCGCAGAGTGGCAAGTCGCAATAGACACCTTCTGTTACAAATAATGAGCGATCGTAAATTTGACCTCAAAAGACAAACCTCGGCATCGTTCTCATTCGACTGATCACCTTCAGATGACAACATCGATGCTTGCAAGAACTGCCTTAGGGGAGTATCTCTGTGCAGTTGGTTAATAATTATGATCAACAATAAGTGAAACGAGATAAATCACTGCAACGATGACTCGTTTCCACCAATGACAGGGATGTTTGAGGCGTCAACCGCGGCGTCACTCGCAAAGTTAATCAGTTCTTGGACGTTCTCCCATCGTGTGTCCCAGTCAGATTGCGACTTCTTCAGATGTTCTTGGTAATCGATGAGCTCGACTAACTTCCCAATCAATTGAGCTGGTTCCATCCCGTCAGCGGCAAACGATCTCAGCGACCGTATCGCATTCACAAAGGATTGGACCTTGCGTTTCACAGGGGGTTCCAGATCGGGACTTTTGGAGTCGTGGATGTGTTCGATAAGAGTTAGCGGTGAGATGCTGAGTTTCTGTGATCGTGCAAGAATTTCTCCGAGGGACTATCAGGAGTGCATAAGCCGCTACGACAACAATTGACAATAATCCGCCCTCACCTTGTCTCCAATTCCCCGGGAGGGAATGTTGATAGCTCGAGAAAATGCTGGCTCAAATTGTGGATTGTCCACGAGCTGGAGGTACGCCAAGATATCTTTAATCTAAGTGAAACCAGGTTACTGTCTGATAGACCAAAGGAACACATAACTGTGAACTCACTTCTGTCCGTTCGAAGAACCGATGTCCACCTAGTATTCGATGAGGGATACCTTCCTTTTGAAGCGCACTCTCAATTGTTCTGGATATGGCGTGTAAACGCACTGCGAACTGTTCGTAACTAATTCGAGTTTCGAGAAGGAGAGACGTACGAAGCACCGCGAAGTCTCCGAATCCTAACATCCCTCCTGATTGTGCGATCATGCGGTTGATCTCCCACGCAATGAAAGCAGCTTCGTCGTGTTCTGTAGGGAACGACCGGAGCATTGGACGGGGCCCGGGAGGATGGGATGTATGCAGGGTTTTTGCAACCCGCGATGGATCTTGGAAAGTGTTGGTAGAAAACATTTCATGCGCCTGCACAACTTACCTTGGGAGATGATGGCGACACTTGCCGCAAGGATAGATCCTGCTGAACGGTAATTTTGCTCAAGCATGATCTGCGATACGTTAGGGAAGTCTGCAAGTCCGGACGAATTTATTCAATGCGTGTGTATATGCGTTGACTCTGGCTTACCGTTTTGCATCTTGACGAGGTTCGTAATGTCCGCAGATCGCCAACCATAAACTAGGATTGTGAATGAGATTATGTCAGGCAGCATTGATCAGAGCGTACTTGATTGGTCTGGATCCCCAACAATCGTTACGCAGCGACTAGCAGCAGCGATGCAACACATGAGCTCGTATTGGACTATATTTGTGTCTTGGCTAGTGTGATTTGGGTGAGCCTTGAGCATCAATGAGAACAAAAACTCACAATTCGTCGACAAGTACGTGCTGACACCAAGCAGCATACGTTGGATGTCGTGAGAAAAGTCTTACGCCAAAGAGCAGGAGGTCATCGAAGTCTAAACTGTTGCTTTTTCGCAAAGACGTCTCATAGACGCGGTATATTTCTGCAAAGATACGCTGGATATCCTCGTTGACTGGGTTGTGAGGAGCAGCTCTGCTTCCTGACGGACGTTTTTTACGTGGCATAACATCTTCTGGAGTTTGTCCCTTGGATTTGGCTCGAGAAATCATTGAACAGATAGTGGCTGGTTTCACTATGATGTCTTTGGATGCAAGTAAATCGCTGTAAGGCTTCAACAATCCCGACACAATTTTCTTGCTGAAATAGAGTTCAGCATGACATAGTTGTTTTGTTTCGGGAACATACGACTCTTCAGAATCACATATAGTGAAGTTCGCGTCAAGGCCGACTGCACTCCCATATTTCCGCAGAAAGAGAACGCAGATCGCATGGAAAGTACCCATCTTGACTTTATTGGCCCTATCTTTACCAATGAGTTTTGCTAGACGTGCTCGCATTTCGTTGGCCGCCTTGTTGGTGAATGTGACAGCGCATATAGACGATGGGTCCATGTCATGGTGCACTATCATGTAGGCAATTCTTGATGTAAGAACTTTAGTCTTCCCACTTCCAGGGCCTGCTAATATTTGGAGAGCTGAGTCTGGAGGATGAGTTACGCCTGTTCGAAGCAGACAGTTCAATCAGGAGATAATCATTAGCACAAACTTAAGAAGCGAACATACATCTAGTCTGAGCAGAATTGAGACATTTCAAGAGGTCCTCCGACATCGTTGGTTTACTGAAGAATGTACGACAGTGTTGAAAGTTATTTGAGGTTGATCTGGAGAAAGGTGCATTGAAGTGTGCAATTAAAACGCGTGCGGAGTGGACCAAGCCTGTCCACGCGACGCGTCTACGGTGGTCACGTGTTCGCTTGAGGTATAATGTTGTAATCTTCCTCGTCGTCGTCGTCTCCCACCATGTCGTACTCACCTTATACGTCGTGTGCGCCAACATGAGAATATCCTTGACCACGCCAATATATTGTTAGGATTCCCCAGGCGAGGCTCCTCGTGGCTGCCACTCCCATTGCTTAGTCAGCGGGTAAGTATACCGCCACCTTCATCGACTTTGGTTTGTCTATTTCCATACCATGTACGTCGATCCAGAAGGAACGACCACTTTCTACCCACAGGAGACCAATAGCGCACATATACAGACAAAAACTAAAGCACTTCAATTTGTGGCTGTTATGTGCCCTAACCAGACTCTTGTCGTGTACGACTCATCTCTCATTTCCTTTGTTTCTAAGTAGTAGGGAAGACCTTCGTAGGAAGAAGTATTCATTGCCTCGCAAACTTCACAACTTTTTGACACGCGTCCTTGAAAGCATTCGCAAGAACCTCGAAATCCGAAATCTTTGTATCCGTAAGAACCAAGTCGATATCTTCACGAATAGGTTATTCTCACCTCATTCCATACCTGCGCGCTACACCTTGTCCACCATTTTCCATTATGATAATAGTGAGCGGCATACGTGTTCCACTTCGATCAACAACGTATTTTGCAGCAGGGCATTGATTTCATCCGAATATTTGATCTCCCCAGGAATGGGCAGTTCCACATTGACCTGACCAAGGACTGTGAAATGCGGCATAAAAGCAGAAAACTGCATCTACGCACCATGTTCAGCGTCAAATCACCGTCAGGGTCCATTACGCTGGTTCCTAGGAGACTTGCGAGATGCTTTCCACCTGCGATTGCAAGATTGTGAGTAATTCGTTTATCTTTTGCTCGCCACCGAGCCACTGTCTAAAGTCTAAGGCTGGTTACAAGTCAGAACACTGATGTCAACTGACGACTTCGCACCAACCTGCATTGATGCTCAGGAGGGGTACATAATCTATGGTTCCTGTCCCTAGCAATCGATGAGACATGAGCGTTCGAAGTTATATGGTTCAGTTTATCCAGGAAAGCTAACATTCAAAAAGCCTCACGAATTTTTGTGGGCCGTTGTAGTCCTCATCTTGAGGTGAGAGATAATTGTGTGGAGTGGATATAGGGGACTTGATAATATGCTGGTTCCTGGTGCATTCCATTAGATATCGATAGTTGTGAAATGTTGGAACATACCGCTTGGGGACGTAAAGGACTGCGCAGCCTCTCTTTGCAAAGAGCCATTTGTGGCAATTCTGTTTAGCTTTGGTCAAGAACAAGATGCCATGTGTCGGGATTGACGGACTGACCGATACCCAAAAATCAGGCTTTGCCTCCGACAAGTTGATGTCTACTTCCTGGCCAATTGAATGCGCGGCATCGACTACTGTCAAAACGCCTGCATCCCTGCAAATGGTCACCATTTCTTTCCAAGGAAGACGTACACCAGGGTTCGACACGATGGCGTCTACTACGGCAACGACCTTGCGGGTCTGCTGGAGGTCATTCCCTTCGGAAGTCACTCGGCGGATGTGTTTTCGCCAGCTTTCCAGTATCTCTGCATGTGTGGTAGGAAATTGAAGATTGAAAGTGGACACCTGTGGATGTGGTGGCATATCTCCAAGATACATGATCCCTCGGGACACAGCACCATACGTTGTAGTCACTGGGGATAACATAAGTCTGGGGGAAATCAAACGTAATGATTCTCGACCTACTGCCAATAATGACATCTCCTTCATGCCACTCGAAGTTGCGGAGAACCGTGGCTATACCGTGCGTTGTATTATTCACCAAAACGCACTCATCAGTCTCTGCACCTATCAGCTTGGCGACTCGAGTACGAGCCTCGTTCCAGTGGTGAATGCATTCGATACGTATGAATTTGTCTGGGTTGGCTTCGATGCGAGTGGCGAGTTTATCGCATGCAATTCTAACTGGCATGGGTAATGAACCATATGAACCTTCAATGCGTCAGCCATGAAACAGGGTGCGAATGAATGACACCCGGTAGAACTCACCATGATTGAGGTTCACGTAAGATGGATCAAACTCAAAGAGCTTGTGCATCGAGTGCCCGAATGGGGGTGGTGCCTGCTTGTCTAACTCATTCACTGTGCTCGGGGCTGACTCAGAGGACACTGGGGTCTTCGTGGCGGCCATGGCGTTCATAGGTACAGACTCAGTGCAGTATGCAACCAAGATCAAAGCTTAACGATCAATTAAAACCTATAGCAAGCGACTCAAGGTGACTCAGCGTGGGAGCGCATGAGCAACTATGAACAACGGTGATCAATGAGCAGATATCACGGTGAGCCAACCACGAGCCACGGAACTTGATATAGTAGCAGGCCACGGTCGGTGATGCGGTCACGATTCAGGCCTCAGGCCTCAGGGTTTGCTCATGCTAGCTTCGTGGATTGTGTAGCATACAGATTGAACGTTAACAGAATGATGCAGGAGCGTGCAGAGCGGTGCAGGATTAGCATACAAAATACAATACAAATGACAGGCAGAACAGTGCAGCAGTGGTATGGAAAACAGTATGAGTGCAGGTATCATGATAACTAAGTAGTTGGAACCAAGTTGGGGCAACCACAAGCAACAACCATATACGAAAGCGTGCGAGAGGAGACAGGGCAAGCAGAGACTCGGAAGCAAGTTGTCGAGCAGGAGAGTCATGAGCTGGGATCATTCAAGCTGGCTATGAATTCGATAACGTTCGCCTTGGCCTGCGATTCAGATGAGCACGTCATGTATCACGACGGCAAACAAAAAATTACAGCATCGACAAGCTTCGAGCGAAAGGCATAGGACTCCCTCTGTTGGGCCGTAAGGCTGTTCCAGTACGCCGCGAACTCGGCAATAGTACCTGTATTGTGTTCGGCCTGCCATTCAATACCACAGAGGTTACGTGCTGTCGTCGAGTCCGAACTGGGCTTGAAAAGGTCATTGGGGTTCGTCGAAGCTCTCTTCTTCTTGCCAGTGTGGGCGGGAACTCCTGTAGACGTAGAAAGCGGATGGTATCATGCTTGAAGCTGGATCACTGGCAGCGATGTTGGTATTGCTGGCAGGTAGAATCCCCCGTATTGCCCTCGGACAGTGTGCTATTGAGTGTGGGCCTGCGATTGGGAGTAGAATCTAGACCGTGAAGAAATTTAGAATGAAGCCCAATATGCAGGTAGACCGTAGGCTCGAGACTAGCCTAGCTTATACGACGGACAAGTAGAATCAAACCCAGCCGAGTCTCTGTCAAGGACGTAATCAGGTCACAAGTTGCATAACATCAACAAACTAAGTCGATCAGATGCCATTGCTATCTGATTCTTTTTTTGATGCTGCAGGCGCCCTGCAGCTGCAGCGTTGAACAGTCTTGCATGCACAGTATATATACCACTTGGCCAGATTCGAGCCGCGTTTCAAATTTCATCCTGAGTCGTCGCGCCTTGCACGTTTTACAATTTATCAGCATGCTCAGTCACCGGGGTTTTCATCACTGGGCGACTCGTTGGACGGTTCGCGCAACTTCCTTGGCCTACTATCGGCTACATAGTCTCCCCCAATACTAAATAGACAGATCAAATAGAAGGAAGATAGTCGTTTCTTCCTAGCCATACGCCATGGCGGCCGGCACTCACCCGTGCATATAGCTTCTACCTAAGTATATCTTATCTTATCAGCGACGTTAGGCTATGGTAAATTGTTTCTTCATCTTCCAACAAACTTTGCTTCTTACTTATCAGTTGAGCCTCACAGGTGGTCTTCGATCCAGTCCTTATTGACTGATCTGCTGGAATTCCCTTTTAACGTGAAGATCCTTTAACCTCTATTCCTCTGAGAATGGTATCCGCGTTTTTCTATGGCACGTTGATGCATCCAGAAATATTGAAGCGAGTCATCGGAAACGATGGTAATCAGCTTCAGATGTGTTCCGCTCTGTTACTGGTTAGTCTGCTCGGAGAGTCTTATGGCCCACCAAACTGACAGCAGCCCCGTTCCAGGACTACACTAGACACCAGGTTAAGGTGAATGATACCGTTTACTCCACTGGCGTCTTGATATATCATATAGAAAGGATGAGGATTATCCTGCGATCTTACCATACTCGCAAAGTCGAACGATGTTCGATCATGACCTCGATTTCGAAGAGAAATCGGTACGAGGTTCTCTGGTGACTGGTCTATCAGAGGAAGATATCCGACTCCTTGACGTCTTTGAAGGCAACGTGAGTGCGAAACACTTTAGGAACCATCGACACCAAGAAACCCTTCATCGTAGCAATATACAAGAGAGGTGGTGTCTGTATACCCACTAGCGCCGCTGGCCAACATACGGGATATACCACCAATTGAAGTGAAGTCTCTGGTGCCCGCCACGTCTCCCCCGATCCCTATTCTGTCCAGTTTGGCGAACACTGTAGAGGCAGATACCTACGTATGGTGCCTTTCTTCTTCGGAGCTCTGGGCACAGTTGTGGTCGTTTGAAGAGTTCGTGAAGCATAACGCGTGGAAGTGGGTCGGCTCAAGTTCTGCCAACAACAAGGACTATGACGAAGTGGATAGAAGGAGGGGTATGGAGGGTATTATTGTCCAGGCGGGACTGACTTGATCGAACCACTTTGCGGTTACATAATAAGCATCACAATATCACTTGAATTGAAGGAACTCTCACGGTTGCACCTAGGCCCCGCAACTTGTCCATGATTTGACAAGATGCCATGGTTAGGGGATAATTTCAGGCCTTATTTTTCATTCGTAGTTCTCGCCTTCTTTCTCACTTTCATCTTTATCACCGGAGTCCTCGACGATATCAAAGGACGTCGCGTTCTATCCACTCAATATTGTATGTTTTTGATCTGACCGACCTCGTACGTCGTAGACTCACCTTATTGAAGCCTTCCCGGACTTTAGCTACTATGCTGGAAATTTTGTAAAGAATATTTCCAACAGTTTTCTTCCCATAGGTCTCTACTTGCGTCATGGTACCAACTGTAAGAGACTGACAGTCGTATTCAGATGATAGAGGGAAACGTATAATCGCAATCGGCGACATACATGGCATGAACAGCTCATTGACGTGCGTTCTGGCTGTCTACTTATTGGGTGTCTTGCGAACTCATCGTGTGTAACTGTGACAGGGATCTACTCAACGAGATACACTACGATTCGCAAAGAGATACACTCGTTCACCTTGGGGACCTGGGAACGAGGGCGACTGTTCGCGAGTCCATTGACACATTGTCTTTCATGTCATCCAACAGAATCTTAGGCGTCAGAGGAAACAATGACCAAAAAGTGATTGAATGGCACGCTTGGATGGACTGGATACTATCTCGTCCAGGAGGTCGGGAATGGCTCATCACTATGGACAAGCGATGGCCCAACCTCGATGGAGACATACAAGGAGCAGAGCTTGACAACTGGATCCAGAAAAGCAAGTACTCAGACTGGGGAAAGATGGTACCTCGTGGATGGAGTCCATTGGGCAAACATTACAGGGTCGCTCGTGCCATGTCTCGCAAACACTTCGATTATCTACGTTCATTACCCCTTGTGCTCCATTCTCCAGCTGGCCATATGGTCTTCGTCCACGCGGGTCTGTTACCTTCCCACCCGAAGCTCCAGGCTTCCGACCCCAGACAGCCACTTTCTCATTGGCCTACCGTGGATGACCAACATGACACTGCAAAGCTGCGTAATCTGCAGGAGTTTGCTATTCTCGCAGAGATCCCCGAAAACAAAGACCCATGGACCGTGATGAACATCAAAAGTGTCACGAATAAAGGACGTGCGTCTTCAGGATCCAAGGGAACTCCTTGGTCGCAAGTTGTGGAACGGCACGATGTCAGATTGTTCGGGTTTGAATGCGGCAGACGCATACCGGCCAACCTCACTTTCATGTTATCCGTTTACTGTCATCTATGGACATGCTGCAAGTCGTGGGTTGGATATCAAGCGGTGGTCAATTGGTTTGGACAGTGGTTGTGTGAGTGAAATTATATTCCTGCGCTCATGATTTCGATACTGAAATCTTGCAGTCGCACGGCCGCAAGTTATCAGCTCTTGTCCTCGACGAAAGCTCCTTTTCTCCTGCTATATACCAATCTGGAGACACCACTCACGCGCGAGCCCCTCATTCGCAACAGATTGATTTCGGAGACAACGGACGAGCGAGCGTTGTTAGTGTAACATGTGCATAATTGCCTTCCACCATCAGTTTATTTCCTATAATTATGTAAACACGAACTAGAATCCAAATATAGCAAAATCGCATTATGTAATACTTCTCTACTTATCCTTATCTTCATTTCCCCTCAGGTCCAGGGCTCGTTACGCAAGGGTGCCATGGCCAGGCAGCGATGGCAACTATGGTTTCCTATTGGTCTTAGTGGTCGTCATTCTCGTCCTTTGCATATTCGTACCAGATGACCTGCGGAACCCAGTCAGCTTCTGGACACGTTCTATCTCCAGTAAGTCCAGACTGCTAGTCCTATAGATAAGCTCACATAAACCTCCAGAATTCCCCGATTTCAGTCATTATGATAATTTCACGCAAACGCTATCTAATGTAGAGTTCCCGACTAGTGAGTCGGTGACTTTTTCTCTATATCGAACACGAGCGCCGATCTTCGATGAATGTTAGATGATAAAGATAGGAGAATTATTGTGATAGGCGACATACATGGCATGAATGCATCTTTGACGTACGCCCTCTCACGAAAAGGCCATCCTCGATGCTCATGGTGCACTCGTTTTTAGCACTTTACTAAACAAAATATCCTATGACACACGGAGGGATATTTTGATACACCTCGGCGACCTCGTGACTAAGGCACCTGTTGAAGATTCACTAGCAGTTTTATCGTTCATGGAGAGCAATCAGATTCTGGGGGTTCGCGGAAATAACGACCAGGAAGTCCTTGAATGGCGCGCTTGGATGGACTGGATTGTTTCTCAACCTGGAGGCAGAGAGTGGCTGAGAGAAGTTGACGAACATTGGTCTGATTATGAAACCGCACTAGAGAAAGCCGACACGTCTTCGTCCGACTCGCGGCCTTCCTTAATGAAGAAGCCTGACTGGGGAAGCAAGGTTCCTAATGGTTGGAAGCCTTTAGGGGACCACTACAAGGTTGCGCGAGCGATGTCTCGCGAGCACTACGATTACTTGTGTTCTCTCCCTCTCGTCCTTTACGCACCGGCGGGCCATATGTTCTTCGTTCATGCTGGCTTACTCGCAGCCGACCCAAATCGAAAACCCACTCATCCTAAGCAACCGCTGTCGCACTGGCCATACACAAGAAAGCGCAAGCATGACATACATGCTATCCGGAAGGCACAGGAACTCGCGTTGCTTTCAGAGATCCCGCAGAACCGAGATCCCTGGGTCGTTCAGAATATCAGGAGCGTGCGGAAGAATGGTAAGGTCACACGCAGCAGCAATAAGGGGACCCCGTTCTCCGACCTCTGGAATGAGATCATGGGCCAGTGCTCTAGTTTTTATGCTTCCAATGCTCAGCTCGAGTCTGTTTCACGGCTCACAGGCTACCAGGAGAGTCAACTCGCTCGTCTCCCTTGTTATCCGTCGACTGTCGTGTATGGCCACTCAGCAGGTCGTGGTCTGGATGTCAAGAGGTGGTCCGTCGGATTAGATACCGGCTGCGTATGTTATATATTGAACATTCAGACATGCGCTGATCATTTTTGCACAGAGTTACGGTCGAAGGACTTTCAGCGCTAGTCCTTGGCGCAAGGTCTTTCTCCCCAGGTGCTTTAGAGGAACTCACGCTCGACTTTCTTCCCCGAAGCCGAGCCTCGAATCAAGTTTGACCAGGCAGGAGAAGTCTCCATAGTCAGCGTCAAGTGTCATTGACACGCTTCATTCACATTTGCTATCGTTTCTCGCGTATTCGCCGGCGCGGGTACAGTGTCACCTACATTTTTTCTTATTGCTCGCATATATTATCTTGGCATATTCAGGCCTCACAAACCGCACTTGTATTTTCATCAAATCGCAATACTATTGTAATCTCCTTCCATACCATGCAACGTACTACAGCATGTACTGGACAGGTCAATCTTGTTTTCAATCAATTATACGAAACATACATAATACAGACATCGTTCGATATTCAGGCTTGATTTAGGCAATGAAAAGGAGATTCATGTCCAATAAGGGGAGTGAGGTTGAAGAGAATGAGGAGCGCGCATAAAAACATACTGACCATCGGGGTGACAACTACACAGCGATTCAAAAATAGTCAGACGAGCGCAACATCACGCGTAGGTATAGACGAACCTGTGGTCTGACTGTCAAAAAGTTCAAATCAGAAAGGCGACGAAGCACACCGGAGGGAATCAAGAAGCTGTTAATAATTATGACTTTGCTGTGGGTTTTCGACTGCGGAAAGTGTGCCTCGACGATTAATTACATAAAAGCCTGGATTTTGAAGATGCATAAGAAGCTGGAATGAGGAGTGAAGCCCAGTAGAAGTCCGCTGTTCTCAGAATAGCTCTTAGTCTAGCAAAAATTGTACGAAGCTAGAGCATAGTCACATAGTTACTAGGTCTATACAAGCATGAATTTACTGGCACTACATCGAATTGAATCATCTTACGCAGGGCAGAACGACACTCGTAGAAGCAGTTTAGGGCAAACCAGGTCCTCCAACTCAATGCTCAGAGGACCCGAGAGGAGTCGTGACATTGCAGCGGCTCGTAAAACGGCATCGTATCGTACACAGTGAACAAATAAAAAGTGAGAGGCTAAGAGTCGAAGGCGAGCAAAGTTGGTGGGTATTGCCTACCACTAGAGAACGATCACATTTTTACTATGATCTCATCATATTCTGATCATGTTCTGGAGGACATTCTCAGTTGTCGTAATCTCGAAGTCTGTTTGACCACGGTGGGTGCACGCGCATATACATGCATTCATAGCTTTATTACAGTGGGATGAGACCACGGCCAGAACATAGCAAAGAGAATGCTATTGATCATGATATATATTTCTACAAAATGGAGAGCGCTCGACCATGCTGCAAGACTAACAGCCAGAGTTTGCAGCCCATGTTCGCCTCGATGAACGCTTCTACATCCACAAGCTCACCGATATTGCTCCGACCTCGATCATACTCCTATATGATATATAGAACCTCTTTGAAACCATCGGAAGGCCAATGCCATGCGCGACACGTCGTAGAAGTCCCAACTTGAAGGCCGTGGCTATCATGCGGCAACTACTACGTAGCTAGCTACACCCATAATCGACGACGTCGACATTAACATTGTGGTGTGAAGACAAGAGCGGGTGCGTAGTGGGGCAGAGGGTTTTAAATTTTGCAAAGTTCAAGTCCAGCTCTGTCAGAATACGGTGGAAATGACATAAGGAATGTGAGAATATGCACCATATTATCATTTCGCGGTTCTGTAGTCAAAATACAGTGATAATGTTGATAGAATCTAAGGTTCGTGCGACATTCCCACCGGTCCATAATCTCTTTTTTTCCCCAGTGGTCGTACGCGGCGTGCGGACTAGAATGCAGAGCTCCAAGGCTTGGAGCTCTACATTCAAAAGATTATTCAATGATGTGATCTAACCGTGTCACTGGGCGCAGAGGCTGCACCTTCTCGTAAGGCGCGATGTCCTCCTCATGAATTGTGTTGTGGGGGGCACTAGTCTAGGCGATCTAGTGAGCTTCTCGGTGAAGCACGGTCGCCTGGAGGTCTTGGTTATTTGGGCGGGTGGAGAGTGGAGTTAGCTCACACGATGATGCAGACCGACTTGGGGTCCGGCTGGGCATAGAGAATTCAGATGGTAGTGGAATGAATTGAATGAGTTGCCCTCGCCTTTATAAGCAGTGGTTATCTAGATGCTGTACCAACCTGTACAATTGCTGTATAAGTATACAATAATATCGTGAACTGGCATGCACTGCACAATTCAGAGACTCCGGTTATCATACCTAAGTGCATCATGGGTTCGCCGGTTGACAATTCTAAGGAGATTTCCATTGCGTTCGATTGGTACTACCTCGCCGAAGCGTTCCCACACTTGGACAGCTTCCTGTGCTGAAGGTAGAACGGGCTTGTCAATGGACTAGTACAGCTGTATAGAGCAATTGTACAACGTGGTTTTATCGTAACTTACCCCATCACTAAAAGATCTAAGTTACGGCTTAGACCTTCAGACTTGGATTGATGTCTTCGTACGTCGGCCTTCAAGATAATCATCAGTGACATGATCGCTGGCCGTACTGTCGAACGAAACTAGTATTGCTCAGATTTATTCCATTCCATCTCACAACCTGCGCCACGCTTTGTCAATGACTCAGGATCAATGTCAGTATTTCTATCTATCGTCCCCTCTTATGCTCTCTGACCTCATCCACAGCTTTTGGTGATCCTGAAGGTCCTTGGGAGGGCCTATCCCAAGTCGTTAACAAGGGTACTGAGCATGACTCCCTGAACGCCAGACTCGTCCGAAATGTTTGGGAGTGACCTTTTCAACTACATCCACGTCATTAGACAATCGGGAGAAGAGTCCACTCATTTGTCTGCATGACACGGCAGGAGCCTGCTGTAGCCTCCACTGTAGGATGAAATGTCAGCAAGTCACACAGCGGAGAACTGTAGATAAGCGGCTCGCGGATACATTATTTTGCTCCCGCAAGCACATCAAGCGCTCTACGACTGTCTATTTTTCCGCGACGCTTGCCTAGGAGACTCCTGCCCTTCTGCCAATAGTTATATTGTGCTCTGGAGTCCTTAGAAGCACACATAGCTGCCACCGTCTCGTCAAACGACGCAGACATGGACAACGTCGTTTCTTGCATCACTCCTTTAGACGGTTTCAGGTTTTCCATCTCAATTTCCGACGCGTGGGCGTTGTGTTGCGTGGCCGATGGGCCGAACGGGCAGACGCTTCATCGTGATAGACCGCGATGTCGTTGAACTTCCTGTCGAGCATCGCTCTCCACCCTCTTCGAGCACCACGACAATGGTCAGGACCTTAGCGAGCCGGTCGCGCTTCCAAGAAAAGCGCTGGATTTACGCACACCTTGTCACCCACGCCAGTCCTCATCCACATCATCATATACGACTGCACCTCATACCCAACGACAAAGGCCTTGATGAGGCGGTCACGCTTCTCAGAGAAGTGCTCTGTGCCCAGCCGGTTGCCCACATTCCTCCACCATCCTTGTAATACGCTCCAACGGCCAAGACTTCTGTAAGCGTTCACGGAAAAGCGCTGGGTTTGTGCCCACTAGTGGCTCGAGTGCCTTGTGGCACGGGGTTATGTCCAAGATTTGGGCGGGGGGTGTTGCCTCTGCGACCGAGTTGGTCAGCCGGATCTGTTCACGTTCATGGAACCTTACGACTGCACATAACCAAGACCTCGATGAAGCAGTCGCGCTTCATGGTGGAGCGCTGACTCCGCGCACAGCCAGCAGTCATAACTTTCCTCGTCGGGGGAAAGCTACTATCATTCGCCGGCTTTATGCTCTGTCGGTTGCCCAGAACGATCCCCGTCATTGAATAACCTTACAAATCAACTCTCTACCCGCCTTGAGCACCGAGGCAATGATGGAGACTCGGATGAGGCTATCATGCTTCAGGGGGAAGCCCTGGAATTGCGCACTGTCGGTCACCCATATCGGTCCCCATCGTTGAATAACCTGCAAATCAACTCTCCATCCGCTTGGAGCACCGAAGCGATGACCAAGACCTGCATGAGGCTATACCGCTTCAGAGGGAAGCAATGACCAAGACTTAGATGAGGTTATCTGATCACAGGGCGCATCTGCGTGATATTGACCTTCTAGTCCAATGTACATCGCAACATGACCAGATCTTCTTCTACTGTAAGTAAACTCTTGCGACACTGAAAGAAGTGTTCATTCTTTGGGGCGCTAATGTTCCGTCAGACACTGGTCATGGAGATCAAGTTACTTGCAAACATAACTCTGAACCCAACAAGGATGAAGATAGCGTACATGTGATGTAACTATTCTCAGAATTGTTGTCTGGTTCATGGCACTCAATGACCCCCAAGGTTTTGAAAGTACACCCCTTTGATCCATTTCCTCAAGGCGCCAAGCTTTTCGTGGGTGTTTCGATGTGATTTCTAAAAGTTCCACTAATGATGTCGTCTTGTAAACAGGCACTCTGGGATTGTTGAAACAATGTTGGGTACGTAGGTCTATCGTTCGTATTCATTTTCGCACTCATACGGTTGTTAAAAGATTTGGAGCATTTCAACTATGGAGGGCATCCTGACAGGTGAGAATTATGTTGCTATCGTATCTAAGTCAATACTGATGATTTCAGGTTTGGTGAAAAAAAAACCGAAAGCCTAGGTCAAGGCCTAGGTGGATGTTTTGACGCTCTATTCCATCACTTGAATGTACACCACGGAGGCTCGGCGCCAACATCTTGGTCTTCGTCAAAGGATCCAATCATCAAAGCACTTCACGTGCTGGCTCTATCCCCAAACGGTCACACACGTCGGTCTGCATCATTGTGAGCCACCTGCACTCCCCACTCACCCCAATGACTAAGACTTCCATAGGCGACCGTGCTTCGCGGCGAAGCGCTGGTTTCATGCCCACTAGGTCACCTAGATTAGTTTGGGTCTGGGGCAATCTCCAAGTTTTGGTGAGGGGTTTCGCACGAAAGCGCTGCCTCTGCACACATTTGGTCAGTCAGATCTGTTGCGTCATTGAATACCCTTTCGAATGGAGAGAGCCCTACTCCTTTACGCTCGGAACATTGTCGCTTACATTGAGCCCGTCCGTCGCGCGCACTTACAGGTGGAAGGAGCTCTAGGTAGAAGGAGTAGAGCTCCTTTCACATGGGATGTCGTTGGATACATTCTTTTTCTCGCATGCATTTGTTCTTTTTCATTCTTACTTTACGAGGCATGGCAGCATCCGGTTGTCATCGACATTTTGCTGCACTATACATCATTTCAGCGCCGATAGTACTAACAGTTTGACTTTCACATCTCCACATGTCGATTTGACTAGAATAATAAATATCCTCGCATATCAGTTTTTTGAAAATCACCCCAATCTCAGATCTCAAAAGTCATTCGGAATTCACTAGCACTACTCTACTCGAACTCGTATCATTTGCTGCATCACACTAGTAACATCTCTGCGCCAACATACTCTCCTTCCGTTGCTCTTGGCCTACTTGATCGCATATCGTCCCAGCATTTTATCGTTCGAGTTGGAGGGTATATAATAATCACAGTCACGCCTGTGTTGTCCATCCGATGACCTGGAAGCATAGAGGTCGCTGGAACCAGGGAAAAATATGACTACCTTGCACGCGACACGAGTACTGTAAATACCAAACGTGACAAAATGAGATCAATGTGCGATAACAATACAGTTGATGTTGCATAAAATCGACAGCTTCTGACTGATGTGACTAAGATGACCCTGGAGCTTGGAGATATTCCTATATGTGCATGTCAAGTGCTGAGTCGCGAGAATTATCAGAAGTACACGCACCTTTGCAAGTTTATGCCCGTCGGATAGAACAATGAGGCAAAACCGCAGACCCTTCAAGCACCACTGCCTTTCGAGCCAGGACAGGAGATGACCATTCCAAAAAGCCTTGAATCTGTGGTTGAGCATGCCGTCCCGTGGATTCAGAGCCTGCGAGAGATGGACGGCCCAATTTTGGCAGGCGTATTTGACAGCGTCGGAAGCTGAGTGACTTCGTAGCCATGCTTCTTTTGCGAAATCCACAAAGGTCTGCATAGCATGGGTTATCTCCATGTCTGGCGTAAAACAATCTTGCGATAAGGCAGATGTGGAAGGTTCGTAGGGTCTTAATGCCAGGAAAGCCGGAAACATCAAGAAATCCGGCAGGCTCTCGAAATGCTGGATTGCTTGCACAGCTGGCATGAAAGGTAAATCTGGGATGATTGTGCACTCCCTGATTGCTTCCAATGTGCTCAAGAATTCCTCGACTGTCACCCAGACAGACGTCGCAGAAGTCGACTGCCATGCTTGACCATGGGGGCTCTGCAGCCAGTTTCGGCCGCTCTGGGTCTGCAACCAGCCTCTCCCGCTCTGGGTCCGCACCCAGCCTCTCCCGCTCTGAGTTTGCAACCACTTTTGCCCATCCGGGGTCTCCAGCCAGTCTTGCGCGCTTTCGGTCTGCAGCCATTCTTCGTCGCTCTCAGCCTGCAGCCATTTTTGCCCGTTTCGGGTCCGCAGCCAGGCGCGCCCACTCGAGGTCTGCAGCCAGGCCCGCTCTGTCCTGGGCAGCCACTCTCGCCCGCTAGGTTTATGCAGCCAGTCTTGGCCGCTCCGAGTCTGCAGCCATTGTTGCCCGTCCTGGAACTCCAGCCACTCTCCCCCGTTCGGGGTATGCAGCCACTCTCGCGCGCTTTGAGTCTGAAGCCACTCTCGCCCGCCCAGTGTCTGCAACCACTCTCGCAGCCACTCTCGTCCGCCCAGGGTCTGCAGCCAGTCTTGGCCGCTCCAGGTCCGCAGCCAGTCTTTCCCGTCCTGGATTTGTAGCCAGTTTTCCCCACTGGGGGACTGCAGCCAGCGTCGCGCGCTCCAGGTCTGCAGCCACTCGCGAGCGCTGGGGGTCTGCAACCACTCTCGCCCGCTCCACGTCTGTAGCCAGTCGCCCCCCTTCTGGGTCTGCAGCCAGTCTCCCCCCCTCCGTGTCTGCAGCCACTCTTGCCCGCCCGCTAGCTGCTGCGGCCGGCGCCAAGTCCGCTGCCAATCTTGACCGCTTGAGGTTTTCAACCACTCTCGCCCGCGTTTTCTCTTCAGCCACTCTCGCCCGCTCCTTGTCTGCAGCCACTCCCGCCCGTTTCTTGTCTGCAGCCAGGTTATTCCGCTCCTTACCCGCAGCCAGTCTATTGCGCGCGGGGTCTGCAGCCAGTCTTTCCCGCTCTAAGTCTCCAGCTAGCTATGCCCGTTCCGGGTCTGTAGCCAGCCTCGCCCGCGCCGGGTTTGCAACCAGCCTTTCCCGCTCTTAGTATGTAGCCATGCTATCCCGCTCCCGGTCTGTAGCCAGCCTCGCCCGTCCGGAGCCTGCAACCACTGTCGCCCGACCGAGGTCGGCAGCCACACTAGCAGCAACTCTTGCCCGTCCAGGGTCTGCAGCCACTCTTCCCCGATCGAGGTCTGCAGCCACTCTTTCCCGCTCGAGCTCTGTAGCCAGTTGTGCCCAGTCCTAGTCCGTAGCCACTCTTGCCCGCTCTGAGTTCGCAACCACTCTTGCTCGCTGCAGGCGTGCAGCCAGTCTCGTCCTCTTTGGGTCTGCGACCAGTCCCGTCCTCTCTGGGTACGCGGCCACTCTTGCCCCCTGCGAGTCTGCAGCCACTTTCGTCCACTCTGGGTTTGCAGCCATTCTCGCCAATTCCACGTCTCCAACCAGTCCTTCCCCTCCTGCGTCTCCAACCAATATTTCCCCTCTCGGGTTTGCAGCCAGGCATGACCATCCATGGTCTCTAGCCAGGATTGTAATTCTGGGCCGCTATCTCCCTGAAGCCATAACAGACCTCTCAGAACTTGCATTGGCTCCGGTGGCTCGACAATGAAGGATAATGAATGTGCTAAGGCTTGGGGATTGTGGGATTGTATAGCCTGGCTCTGCCTCTTCAACTCTGAGAGTGCATCCAGGAGGGCCGTGCTTTGTGCCATGTCTTGTATCATCAAGTGGAAACATGAATGCGCGAGTAGCGAGTGGGGTGGCGTAATATTCCGTACTTGAGGGAGGTTGTAGTTTGAGGGATCGGAAACATAATCACGAATCGACGAGTGACAGATGTTCACGGGGAGACTGTTGTCGGTAGGAATATCCACGATAGACCGTAGCTGCACCAGTGCCGTCTCGACATCCCTTCCCTCACCAGGGCCAAGAAGTGTTGAGATTTGTGAAATCGGCAGAGGGTCTGCAAGGGCAGCAACAACGGACAAGTGCAGGTATGCCCGCTCGGGATCGGTACATGTAGAGAGGATAAGGTCGTATAACTTGTACACCTCCGTTCCTGATGGCAGGTCGCTCGTGAACTTGAGCATCAGCTGAAGACGGTTCCGGGGGTCATTGTATCCATCATCAATAAACTTCATTATCGTAGTCGCCACGATAAAACGTCTGCCTGCTCGCGTCGCTAGCTGGTCAAGTTGATGCCCGGATGGCCGTGGGAAGTTGGGATGGCGACTTTCCAGGTCTCTAAAGGAATGCTGCAAGAAAATATAAATGTCTTTGTCAACATCTGTGCCGTCTAATGAGATGGTGGGAGCAACACCCTCCCCAGAAGTCTTCACCGGTATCTCGCACACCAGCGGGCGCATCTCTCCTCTCTGAATGGCTTTACGGATATGCTCTTCCGAGCGACTCGTGAGCAGAATGTGGGTCACTGGCAGATCGGGTTCACGAAGAGCTTCGCCAAGCAGAGAGATTAAATTAGAAAGTTCGCTTTCGGAGGTGCATTCATCAAGGGCATCAACAACGAACGCCAAAGGCGGACATCCGCGCAGTCTGGGTTCAAGGCTCCGGAGAGGTTCGAGAAACAACGCCTCCATCTGATCGCGAAGAGACATGTCGTGATCTAGCAGCGCGGGGTTCTCGAGGAGAATTTTGTTCACCTCCTGCCGGATGTTGGGAAAGTTGTTGGCGAGCTGCCAGGCAAGCGTAGCAAAGAAATAACCAGTCGTACGGCGATTCGTATGTTCGCGCGAGAAAAAGAATGTTCCTGCGAGCCGCTTTGCCTTGCTTCTTTCTTCCACTTTCTGACCCCGCATACTTTCAGCTACAGTGAAGGCGACAGCAGACTTTCCGACGCCCGCCGTGCCATGCAGCCAAACGAGTTGACTCTTCTCTCGGTTGTCTAATAATCCGTGAACGTATTTGAGAAGCTCCACCCGGGTCCCTTCTAAACATTTCGGATGGGGCTGACGTTCGGGGGAGTCATATACAGCACCCTTGACCACAACCTGGGACAGCTTCTCGCAAGCTTCATCGCCAGAAATTGTTCATTAGGTCAGAGAGCGAGAGAGAAAATAAGAGATGGAAATACTGACATTGGTTCAGACTCATTGAGAAAGGCAATAAATCACAATAAAATTTCAGAGAATTACTAGTTGGATTCAACAGCGTGGTTAGCAATCATGTGGGGAAATGGTCATCTCGAATCTCGATGGACAACGTACGAAGATGTTAATCGATATTCAACGGACCAAAGGTTTAAGCTGTAACTTGGATAATCCGGGGTCAGGGGAAGTTGTGAAAAGGCTTTAGTTTAGCGTGATAATAGGCCTCTTCAATCGTGGGCGGCGAAACTATGGAGTGATCGAGATTGCGGGCGTAAGGACTGTTCTTTCTGCCCTTTAAGAAGACTCGGACAGTCGTTCCTTGAGAGCTGTTTAAGATCGAGTGTTTCACTGGGTTCCAGTGTGTAGAAACTCGTTGGATCTTGGTGAAATAAGTCTAAGGACGACTCGCAAGCGCTTGTCTGGTTACCATTGATGCTGTATATACGTAATATTCATTGCACCAGGCAAGAGACGCTTGAGCGTGGGTGTTTGTTAGTATGAACGCTTGAACGCGGAACGGCCTTGACAAACCCTCATGTGGAGTGCCGGAGGTCCGTGGTTGGAGTCCTGGCTGAGCCAGGCGGCCTCCGTATGTCCACTGAAGTCACAATGCTTGCTCGTTGCAACAATAAGGAGACCGTTTTGCGACTTCTGGGATGCAATCGTGGGCCAGTGCTCTGGTTTTCGTGCTTCCAATGTTCAGCTTATGTCCGTTCCTGACAGGCTCACAGGCTAACAGGATAATCAACTCGCTCATCTCCTTTGTTATCTGTCGTCTATGGCCACGCAGTAGGCTGCAGCAGGTCGTGGCCTGGATATCAAGATGTGGTCCGTCCGCGCACCGATCATCTTTGTGCAGAGTTACGGCCGAAGGCTTTCAACACTAGTGCTTGGTGCAAGGACTTTCTCTGCAGGGACTTCAGAGGACTACACGTTTGACTTCCCGCGCGAACCAACCGATTGGATTGATGCAGGGCCTTTTTTCCAGGGACTCCAGAGTATCATACGTTTGACGTCCTGTCCGACGCAACCGATCCTCGAATCACATTTGACCACGCAGGGGAAGCCCGCATATGTCGTCAGCGTCAAGCGACATTGATATGCTTCATTCTCGTTCCTCGTATATTCAGCTGGCGTGGGCAGTGTCGTCCACATTGTTTGTTGCTTGTTATCTTTGAAATGTTCAGGCCTCACAAAACCCGCACTTGTATCTTCATCAAATCGCAATCGTATTGTAATCTTTGTCTCCGCCATGCAAATGTACAACAGCATGCACCTTGACAAGACTGGGCAATCTTCTATCGTACATAATTATACTGCATTTACGAAACATACATGATACAAACATCATTTAGGCAATGAAGAGTAGATTCGTGTCCTGTAAGGGGAGTGGGGTAAGAGAATGAGGAGTTCGCAAAAAAAGATACTGACCATCGGGTGAGAACTAGACAGCTATTCAAAAATAATTAGAACATCAGAACATCACGCGCAGGTATAGACGAACCTGTGGTTTCTGGCTGTACTTTGCTTTCAAAATAGCTCTGCCAGCCAGTTCATTATTAGAGGCCGGACTGTCAATGCTGAATGCTGAAGCACTCACCGGAGGGAATTAAGAAGCTGTTGATAACTTTGCTGTGGGTTTTCGCCTGTGGGAAGTGTGTCGAATTAAGAGCCAATCATGATGCTCCAATCCAATATTACTTACTGAGAGCCTTGATGAAAGCCTGGGTTTGAGAGATCCATGAGAAGCTGGAATGAGGGGTGCAGATAAAGGAACTTACGTAGCTCATTGCGCCTGTGGCTCTTCCAGCTTCTTGCGTGTCCGCGCTGGTCTGTGAATCTTTACAACCACTCCAAGAGATCTAATTGAAGGTGAGTTGGGTATAAAATATCCAAAGGTTTCACGAACGCAGTCGGCGGGGCTCGTCCTCGTAGCCTTAGAGATTTTGTCGGCTTTCTGTCCATTTCCGCTCGCAGTCTTGATCAGTCCTGTAACGGAATTGAACATGCCGCCGAGATCTCCGCGAGCATACGAAGTCACGGCGGTCAGTAACCCTTGGCCAGCCTCCGCCGCGAGATTTGGCTCTTTGATTTTGCCTTCCGTGGAATACTGGTGCACAAAAGTGAGATTACGACGGGGGTATCCGGAACAGAGGCAACGCACAACGTATGGGAGATCTAAAAATAGTGCGGACAAATTAAATTGGAATTAGCATGAGTGCTGAAAGGCGACAACAAGATGATTTATACCTAGAGCTGAGCCAGAGTGGCAAGACTGCGAGAATTTTAGTATGCGAATGTCACTGCAGGTTCTTAACGAAGAGAGCTTACGTCGAAGATAGCAGTGAGACGACAACCCGCAGGAAGTGGCTTCACCATGATTTGGTGCATCAACTAAAACGACGGTCATTAGTGGAACGTAGCGTGAGATGGGATAGAACGAGAACACACATCATCGACAATGTGACCATTCTGTTTGAAGTCAACTGGGTAGATGACTATGCAAACAAATCAACACATGTGGCTCCGTGTAATCAACGGCACGTAATCGTCACCTTCGTCAAATCCATCTTCTTCATCGCCATCGAGGTCCTTCGTCTGTCCTCCATGTCCGGAATCTATTTCGGTGTGAGATACAACCAGGTAGGTATGACCGCAAAAGATGCGCATACAATGGAAGAACAGGGAGTCATTGGGACGTGCGTCACGAGCGAGCCACTCCATTGCACGAAGCTATCGGCGCTCATTTATAAGCACCAGTGCAATTCCGTAAGTAGCCTACTCACTATATTTTGCTGAGTGGGAACTTGGCGTGGGTCCCGTGCATCGTCGGTGAGTATCACCATGTCCTCTTCCTTATACCCAAACTGAACTGAAAACAGTCCATGATCCACTGTGCGCACTCTGCAGTGACTAGACTTACCCATCAGGAAGCGCTTCATACTGTTTGCATCATTGATGCAACCACGCAACTCTCCTTGCTGACCGGTATAATTGATCCCGATCTAAATTTCAGGGTGATTAGATGTGGAGCATCAGTCCATGCACACAACATACGCATAAGGCTTTCTTCTTGCCGTTACACTGAGAATATTGGAAAAAGGGCTGCTGCATCTGGTGGTTGGGACCTTGCATTTGAGGTCCGTAAAGCTGCTGTTGATTGGGTGGCCTCTGCGGGGGTCCGCCTGTTTAAATTATTAAGATGACGAGCGATTGTTTAGGTTCTCGATCAACCCACTTGGAGGAGCATAACCATAGCCGCCGCTCGTTCTGAAGACTATTAAGGTATGTATCAGCGATGATCTTACGAATAACGTACGGGGAAGGACGTGCACCATAACCACCAGGGGGTCCCGGTGGTGGTGGATAATTTCCAGGAGCACCTGGGGGTGGTGGGTACTGTGAAGGAGGGCCTGGCCCTGCCCGGAGGGGGGCCAGGGGGTGCGCCGTATGACGAGGATGGAGGGCCAGGGGGCGGTGCGTAAGAGGTAGGAGAACCTTGAGGGGGTGCGTAATTGCCAGCAAACTGACCTGGGTAGCCACTGTTCTGGTGGTGATGGTGCTGTCCAGGATAGTTATCTCTTGATACCGGGGGTGGAAACCCAAAGCTGTAGCGCGATAAAGGGATCGACACAGGCGTAGTTTGGTAGTATATACGTACCCTCTGGGTGCTGGGGGACTGTTCGAAGGAAACACTGGTGCGGGAGCGTATGCAGGGTTGTACGCAGGTGGATTGGGAGAAGGAGCATAACCACCGCTGAAGTAATCATATCAGCTCGATTATCCCGTTCACGACTGGTCACATACGGGTTTGGGAATCTAAAACAGGTGATAACGCGATGGTACGATCATGAATTGAATTCAGTTGATGATGATATCAAAGCACTTACTGAGGTGGGGCACCACCGCCAGTGCCACCTTGATTGTTACTGGTGGGATAACCAGAGGTTCCTGACCACATACTGGACGAATATTAATTTGATAGGTGAATTGTGAAGGCTCAAAGAAACTTGGTGTAATGGGCGACTTTAGAGAGTCAAAGTTCAAGCTAAGCGCTGCGCCAGACTCCACAGCAATCTCGTGCACCGCCACTCACTACTCCAGCCACCGCTATCAAGAGCGCTTCTTGAGCATATCACTCATGAATGTCTGAACCGCGAAACATGTAATTCGACCAAGTCGCATCGCCGTACAGGTTGCGCATCTGATTTTTGGAGACTCACAATGGTGCTAAGCTGACGTGCTCGGCTGTAATTTTAGCCGTCCAGGCGGCTTAGCGATTCCGCTTGGAGTACAAGATTCAAGCAATCACTCATAACGACCGCGGCTTTCAAATTTCTGTGAGTAATATGATACTGTCCAGAAAGTCACCGATAACTATCATTCCTCAATCAGGGCAGGGTTCAATCTTTCTGACTGAGTGGGCTTTATCGAGGTATCTCTAGTATCTACTGATCAATCTGTGTTTTCCTTTTGCAGTATAACTTCTGAAGAAACTACGCACTGTCGCTCAATTTATATATCAGGGCACCGCACCGCGTGTAACCCTGTGTGACGACTCCATCGTTAAGCCGGTATACGTGTTGGCCTCCCTCGGACTCCTCTAAACAACTATCGAATCGAGTATGATGCAACTTGTTCGTCACACACAACATAATTATGACACAAGCTTCTCATTTGCTCCCGTCTTTTTCATTCAACACTTCGTCGGCTTTGTCACAAGATCCGTCTCAGCTTCTCCGGACCGCTGTCGACAAGTTCGCGATAATTATTATGTGTCGGACTTGTAACGATCGGTGTTCTTCGGTGTTGTCCTACCATCTCGGAAGGATATCCACGCCATTTATTAATGTTGTTCCGGACCTACCTCCGGGTTTTTAGGATTGTTGCGTGAACGGCTGTGGACGGCTAAGGATCTCCCCGCACCAGCCCGCACCCCGCACAGATTCTCCGTTTCGATCAGGCCTTGCTCCATCGAGTTTTTTTTCGGAGTCTATCCTGATTTATCCTGTGACATGAGAAATCGCGACAGAATCATAATGGGGATGTGCCAGACAGTATAAAGACAAGCTGCATCTGTCATTGAGCCGAGTGAGCAACTCTTCTTCATCAATTACAATGGGTGGAGGCCACGCTGGAGGTGCAAGCCCTTACGCTGCAAAATTCCGCCAAGGTCTGCAAGGCCAGTCAGGATGGGTAATTTCTTTAGAATGATCATGTCTAGTGCTGCGTGCTCAACACACTACGCAGGCTGGGCTTGTCCATAATCGCAAAATTTTCGCTAATGCAGTCTTCGCTTCTCTTGGTGGTTTGCTATATGGTATGACCCTACCGCCATGTTTCCTTTCAAGGTCATACTGACACGGTGAAGGTTATAATCAGGGCGTGTTTTCCGGCGTCCTGAGGTGAGCTCTCATGCTAGCTTGTTTTTATCCATTATTCTAAAACTATTTCAGTATGTATTCGTTCGACCAGCGTATGGCGGCCGCCGTCGGCAGTCCAGGAACGAAGGGTTGGCTTGTGTCTATCCTCGAACTTGGAGCTTGGTTCGGTGTTCTGTCTACCGGGTACTTGGCTGACAAACTCTCTCGCAAATACTCCATTGTGCTTGGTTAGTGTACTTCTCTTTCGCGACGGGAGGAAGCTGATTTATCCATGCAGCCGTATGTGTATTCTGCGTTGGTGTCATCGTCCAAACTGCGGCATTCCAGGCCTCGTCAATATATGGCGGTACGCTCTTTGAGTCTTTTCAAAGCCCCGCGCCTGAACGTTATCTCAGGGCGTTTCATCACTGGTCTTGGTGTCGGATCGCTCAGTATGGCGGTGCCTCTGTACAAGTATGCCATAGCAGTCCCCCTTTATGTTCTTACTAACCGTTTACCAGCGCCGAAATTTCCCCTCCTGAAGTTCGCGGTAGTCTGGTCGCTCTTCAGCAACTTGCTATCACCCTCGGGATTTTGGTCTCGTTCTGGATTGACTACGGTACCAACTATATTGGTGGTACGGGAAGCGGGCAGAGCGAGATTGCATGGCGCGTTCCATTGGGCATGCAGCTCGTTCCTGCTATCATTCTAGGTGTTGGTATTCTTTTCATGCCTTTCTCCCCAAGGCATGTCTCTACTCCTGTCTACGACACGTTACAAATCTTATGGTGTACAGGTGGCTTGTGAACCAAGGTCGCGATGAAGAGGCTGTTGCCGTGCTTAGTAAGGTTCGCCGCCTCCCTGCGAACTCTGACATCGTCCAAATCGAGTTCTTGTGGGTCACAAGGTCATTGATGCTTTGGTATTTCTGACTCATAGTCTTCTACAGAGAAATCAAGGCTCAATACCTCTTTGAAAAGGAAGTAAATGCTTTGCAGTTCCCTCAATTCCAGGATGGGTCGTTCTCGTCGAATTTCAAGCTCGGTCTTCACGCCTATATGAGTCTATTTACCTCACGCAGTATGACCCTCCACAGTAGGATCGAAATTTGAACGCTAACATTGCCCTCGCCAGCTCTCTTTTACCGTGTCATTGTTGGCTCAGGGTGAGTGACTGTTTCTACCGCAAGGACTCAGCCTAACAAGATCCCAGGACCATGTTCTTCCAGCAATGGACAGGCGTTAACGCCATCTTGTACTATGCGCCCAGCATCTTTGGTGACCTGGGCTTGACGGGTAACGCAACTAGCCTTCTTGCTACGGGTGTTGTCGGCATTGTGTATGCTTCGCCCCCTATATCCATGCACATAACTGACATAACTCAATCAGCATGTTCCTTGCTACTATCCCCGCCGTTATATGGATCGATAAGGTCGGCCGTAAGCCGGTCTTGATCTCCGGTGCTCTCATCATGGCCGCGTTAGTGTTACGTTCTTGCACATGAAACCCGTTGTTCTGAACGTTCCATACGCATGATTAGGTGCCATCTCGTTGTTGCAGTACTGACCGCGTTGTACCACGATTCTTGGGCATCGTGCGTCTCATCAATATTCTGGTTATGGTACTCTAACTAAAACAACTCACCAGGCACGCTACCGCTGGTTGGGTGGCTTGCGCTTGCGTCTGGGTCTTTTCCGTCGCCTTTGGTTACAGTTGGGGTCCGTGCAGCTGGATCCTCGTTGCTGAGGTTTGGCCCCTGAGTATACGTGGCAAGGGTGTTTCTATTGCCGCATCGTCCAATTGGGTTCGTTCTTCTGATATCTCTAGGACTTGTGCTGATCATCATTTGGAAACAGATGAACAATTTCATTGTCGGCCAAGTAACGCCATCAATGCTAACTCATATCGGCTTTGGAACGTTTGTGTTCTTCGGCGTGAGTCCTCTATTCATTTACTTATTTCAAGGTCTCATGGAAATTGACGCAGTCGTTCGCCTTCGCCGGCGCCTTTTTCATCATGTTCTTTGTACCTGAGACCAAGGGCCTCACGTTGGAAGAAATGGACGACGTGTTTGGAGACCGTGAAGGTCTTGCTGTTGCGGATCAACAACGCCAGAACGCTATCGCTGACCGCATTGGCTTGACCGCATTTGGCCGGGGCCAGCCCGCATCTGACATCGAAAAGAGCAGCCACGAGCTCTTTCACGATGAGGGAAAGGCTTAATAATGTCTTGCACACATGTTTCTATGTTCTCCGAAATATCTGATACACTGTATTATATTGTTCCGCAATCACCCTAGTGGTGAACATGGCGATGGAATAGTAGATTGAATTATAATCTCGTTGAGCATTCCTAAGCATCCCTTAGTCGTTGCAATGATGCCGTGTCTCGTAGCGAAGTGAGATACCTGGTGTCCGCAAGGCCAACCGTGCTCCTTTGAGAAGTTGAACATCCAAAAACATCCCCATTTCGTAATCTTTCCGTCGATGTTAAGTTTTAACGTTCTGGGGAGCCCCAGTAGATCTCTAGGGCTACCCTGGGGTATTTGGATCCATTGCCTGGCGATTCCCCGCGTACCTTCCATAACAAGGAAGAATCAGTCTCTCTTCAGATCTATTCCCTATGGGAGACTCGGATCACACTCAGACTACGTATGTTTGGCCACTGATAAAAATCGATGCTTGCCAGCCTTTGCTACCTGGCAGCGCTTCACTGGCCAAGTCAATTTTCTCACCATGATCTTATCGCGATGAGCTTGAGTCTGAAGCAGCGAATGCACGCATATGACAGTCGATGTGTCGCGTAGACTGAAAATATTCCTTCGTCTCCCAGTATTAATTTGAACCTGGACCCTCAGATATCAGCCTTCAATGGACGGCATGCGTAACGAGACATATTGACTGTCATATGTCTGCAGGTATGCGCTGGTACGCGTTGTCACTTGTGATGACGTGGATCGAATCGTTTCATCAACCTCATCGGATAGTCCTCGTTGAGCAACCAGTGCGCTGAGTACACGCATTCGGAACGACCCTTTGAATTGGATACGAAGTTTCCTAGACAAGGTCCCATCCCAGCGGTGGAATCCGAGCAACTGGCACCCTTGGTACTTGGTGACTTTCCGTAAGGATTTACAGACAAATTTCTCTTAGCCGAATAGCTACGCTAGACTTGGAATGCTCTCGCAGTCTCGCACCTGTCTGTAATTTTACAAATAGGCTGTTGAGGGGTAGCTACATACCTCCGCAGATGTCCCCCAGTTTCCCCGAAGTTTCCCCCTCCACAAACTTTCACAGATCGGGTGGCCTCCTGTAATTTCCCGTAAGAATCGTAGCGCGGTAGTAAATGTCTGACACGGGCCTATTTTTGTCGTAAATGAGCCGATGGTAAATTCTTGAGGGAAGTCACCCAATGTGATTAGATTAGTCGACGCGAGTCGGGCCTAGTCGGGCTCGTCATCACGCGCTGGCGGGATGACACCATCGGATATTTGTTCTTATTCGAGCCGTGTGTGTGCGACAGAGTTGGTCAAGCGCATCTCGCGGCTCGCCTAGTTGGGCAGATGATGAGGTGGTAGTATGTGCAGGGACCTAGATCGCTAATGATAATCAGGACGCCTCGTTGTCTGGCCTTGTCTGGGCACGCTAACAGAATGTCGTCGCTCCTCGGACCTCGCATTGGTTTATCCAATCTGAGATGCGTGACGCGGTGACTTTGCCAACGGGAAATTGCCATCGAGTTGCTACAAGCGTTATTCGAGAATCAATCAGAAGAGGAAAACAAATTTCTTGTCGTCCACTTGCGCAGTCTCAGCCTTCGAGCGCAAGCAGCTCGAAGTTTTTCGGAGCACCGTTGACAATGAAGGTCACTCAGCTTAAGGTAGTCTGCATGCAGAACCAACCCAGACCGTCGTCGAAGGTTGGTTCGGTTGTGAGATTTTTGCTCTGGAGTCTGCACAAATTAAACTAGAATTCACTTTATTGTTTTACGCAGCTTGGACGGAGTACAGTGTAAAGGTGCCAGTGCGATGAGTCCCCCGTACTCATGAAGCAGGAGCATGAGTATACTGGCTTAGCACTTAAGTCTTAGAAGAAGGAAAGATGCCGACTGCCTGAGGTCAGTAAAGTGGAACCTTGCCCGGGAAAACGACAAGGAACACTAAACGAGTCAGACGAAAGTAACAGGACGAAACTGTGGATTCTTTAAGCGTTGTACTAATGGATATGTGATGGTAGGTAGGAGACTCGAGTCTGGATGAATGGCACGAGAATGGGGGAATATATGGGGAAGGGTCACATGACATATGATAGGGTAAGCGCGTAGTAAGCGTTCAGCTTACATAAAGCTAGGTAAAGCTTGGTTCTTGAGTGCCTTCCTATTTAGGAACAGCGATTTTCAATTGCTGATTAGGCTTGTCGTGGTCCGATGATCACCTCCATGATACTCACCTTTGCCCAGTGCACAACCGACCACCTATGTACATAGATCAACTTTTGAGGCATACGTGGTGAAATTTAATCTTTAGGATCTGCATTTAAATCACATTACCATGTCATCTTGTGGAAACCCAGCCGCAGACGAGGAAGCCCTCATGCCTCGTAAGTTCTTTCAACTTCAACTGTCTCTACGAGTCTCTCATCCGCTTGGGAAGGGCGCCTGAAGTTCGGCAAATCAAGGGACTGCGTCAGATGCAGGTTAAAATCAGGTAACATCGTGATCCGCCATGCGGTGTATTGCAAGTGAGCGTTCGTTCATTTCAGCGAGTAGCGTATCTGACTATATGTCTTACAAGAGAATGCTTCACTCCAATGGTAGAAATGAAATTTAGAAAAGCCCTGGAACCTTCGGTCAATGCTAGGGCAGGAACTTCGAAGCGACCGAAACTCAAGGCATCGGGAAACCTATGCTTGGCATTCTCTGGCGGCCTAGGATCGTCGATTTTGCTGGATATCGTGCATAATACATATTTCTCCAGTCGACCACCCTTGGACGATTCAGGGAAACCAAGAGGTGGCACACATCATCCGCGCAACGCCAGCGTATGGTCGTCATGTAATGTTTGTTATGTAGAGGTATGCGGAGCTTTTGCTGGGGTGAGTCACAGCTGTATCTCCGACCGTGATTCAGTCACATATGTGCAGCTAGATGCCAGACAGAACCGAAGATATTCGATCTGTAATCGAGCGATATCCATCATTTGATTTCGTGCCTCTGCGAATAGAAGATGCATTCGATGGCTCTTGGTGGACCAAAGTTTCTGGATCAAGTAATATCCCCCAGATATCATTGGAACTCAACAAAGAAGGGCTAATTGCAGACGGTAGGGTTACAACAAGGCATCTATTCTGTATATACTGAACTCTGTGTTGTCAGGGCTTCATGTCACTTCCCAATTGACTGGTCTAACGCCAATCGAGGCTTTGCGGTCGTATCTATCATCTCTGCCTACCCAGACTGCAATTTCTAGTGCCATACAGAATCTCACCCGAGTACTTATCTTGCATACCGCCCACTCCAACGGTTCCTCGCATTTGCTCTTTGGATCATCTCTTACGTCGCTGTCTATTTCTCTCTTATCATCTATATCTCAAGGTGGAGGGTACACGACCCGCGAGGAACTTCAGGAGGAATGGACACCGGTTGCTACTTCTGGTTCGAAGCCTAATGGTGTGCTCAGGGTTATCCGACCTCTTCGAGACGTCACTGCGAAAGAATGTGCTGTCTATGCGTGGTGGAACGGCGTGACAGTCATTGGTCGAGACAAGCAGAGGCGTGCGATATTAGGAATAGCAGCCTTGACCAAGAGTAAGAGACGAGTTTTTGCGTGCATGACACAGGACTAACGCATTGCACAGATTTTGTAGTTGGGCTCGAGAAAGACTATCCTTCGACTGTTTCGGCCATCGCCCGGACCTGTGAAAAACTGGAACCAAAGGATGCGCCGAGCGGGCAATGCAGGCTGTGTAAGCGGTGAGGTTTCTTGACTACATTTAACTCGGTTCAGGTGACTAAGACAAGATCTGTCAGACCGATGCAGTCTGGCATCCAAGAGTGGAAGGGTCGTATATCAATAAGATCTTATTCAGATGACAAACTGGCTGCGGACTTGACCCACATCCCGCCCTCGTGCAGAGGCAATCTTGACACGACTACCTCATCGCAATTGCCACCGCCACATGCACTGACCAATTTCCTTTGCTATTCTTGTCACACGACCCTGACCAGCAGGAGTAGTCGAGGAGTTAAGCAGTCGGCTCCTGGTGTATCCTCAGCTGCGCCATTACCTATCTGGATGGCAGATCGTGGCCTTCACGAGGATGGACTAATAGGCGATGGAGCTCGGCGCAAGGTTCCGGAGGAAGAGATGCTCAATACCGTGGCAGAGTTTCTCATCGACAATCAGGATTGCGAGGAATGAGGTGCTGATAACACTTCTTGTAGCCGTTAGAACGTGTATCGTTAGCGACTTTACCTGATGGGGACCAAGCTTCAAGGGTGTGTTGTTGTACTGAATAGGTCCAACGCAGAATCATCACACGTGAACTTGATTTCGGCTGGTAAGCCCCCTCAAGCGCGATTCGCTCAATTGTCTAGTTATCCCCCTCGGTTCTTTTCGCCCTCGTCGTCTATTCACTGGTCTCATGGCCTGCTGACTGTTATCTAATGATTAATTCATGGATTATTCCCTCGCTCGCAAAATCATCGAGTGACTCGGCATTGACGTCAAGGTCTTGTTGACTAGAATCACGAGCACATGGACTCGTGGCCTATCAAATAATGGTATTCAAAGGAAAGTTCTGAACGTTCTGAAACCACCCTGAAACAAGTCTTTGAACGCCACTAAATAATTAAATGATTATCGGGCATCTCAACGCCAAGGCAGGAAGTGATATCGTGGCCGTAAAAACACTAGTCCTGATGTGTTCTTTCCCAAATATTGAGAGCAATAACCCCGGCTCATGCGATGTAGTAATACCACAGCTCACCGATTATGACGTCTGTAGGGTGCGGTCAGTAAGGTCAACTCGTTGGATCTCCCTGATGCCGAGTCCACGATTTTAGGCAACCTAGTAAAAAGATCAAGATTTCCTCTGGAAGAGTCTAGAGATACGCGACACCGTGGCAGAGTTTCTCATCGACAATCAGCAATCTGGAATGTCATGAGGCCTAGTGAGGTACTGATATAACGCTTCTTCGCAATCGCGGGCTGCAGTTAGAACGTGTATCATTAGCAAATTTTGCCATTCGGACTACATATGCTAATCTTCTATAATATCTTAGCCTAGGTATTTTTTTTCAAGTAAGTCACCTCAAGTGAACGGTCCTCAATTGGCCTTGGCCTAGACCTTCATCAGGTACAGTAACGTTCAACGGAACCATTAACATCACGTACTAGTATCACGTCTAGTCGTAATTCATCGATCCACCCTACATAGCCGAGGGCTTTAAATACATCCAGCTTCCTGCTTCTAGCTGCTTCAGATCTACAACTTGTTCTCGGGCGCTGCGATGCTTGCAGAAGATCATTCTCCATGAGTTTTTCGGTGATGAAGTCCAGCGAGACTTGTCGGAATCATACCAGTCCAAGAAGAACACCATCTTGAAATCTCATGGAAGACCACCCTGGTAGTTTCGCACTGGTTTTTTGTAGCCCTTCAACTCCTAACGTTTGCGTGCGACCAGGTACGGGGAGGATGGACTGCCCATTTGCGATGCGTTCGTGGTCGGGATAGCTGGTGAGTGACTAAGTATTGTACAGTCTTGCATTTTGTCAACGTCACGGTGGGTTCAGGCGGATCGGCAAGTGGGAAGGTGAGACTGCAAGTTGAGAGAAGCTCAGAGAGATGAATTTGGGTGATGGCAGACTCATGTTGCTCGGCAAATCGTTCGTTCATTGGGCTCAGTACCTACTGTCGTTATCCTATCCCAGGTCAGTGTCGCAGAAGTCATCAGGAGAGTGACAGAGGTGACATGGGATCCCCTGTTTAGGACAGCTTTTACAAGCGACATACCCCAGAAGAGGTTGCGCTGGCGCATGCGAATCGAATCGACTTTGACCACCCGGATGCCATTGACATGCCAATGTTTGCTGCTGTCCGTATGTTTATTTATGTTCAAATTCTTCACTAAATTACTTCTAGTGTCTCGCGGAATTGAAGGCTTGCCGGCAGACCAATATTCCCGTTTACTCGTTTGCCGAACACCAGCGGCTAGATGAGGTCAAGTATTTGTATGGTGCGGCTATCATAATAAGTCAGTGAAGCCACTTCCTGTTACGAATGCTGAGGCAAAACCATGTCTTCAGCGGAAGGTATAATGGCTCTACATGATCCGGAATTACGATCTTTATATGATCTTAAGGTATCCTATCGCTCAGCAAGTCGTACATCGAGGACTCACCGTTGCACAGGTGTTTGTGCAATGTGACTCGGATTTGATGCTCGCTCGGAGAATACAACGGGACGTCAAGGAACGCGGAAGAAACGTCGAGGGGGTTCTCGAGCAGTATGTGTTCTTCTCTGCTGGGGATCCTATCTCTTTGTAACCATAGCCGCCTAGATATCTTCGTTATGTCAAGCCTGCATTCGATCATTTCGTTTTGCCAACCGCTCGCCATGCAGACATCGTGAGTGTACATATTATTTCAATTGCTTTGATGTACTATTGTTTTCAGGTTGTTCCAGGGTCGAATAACTCTGTTGCCATTGACTTGATATCGACACACATTCGACGTCAAATGACGGAACGCTGCGAGACACTTCCGGAAACACATAGCTTCTCAATCAATTGATTCTTGCTTGAGTACGTCGGACGGTAGCCCGGTGTCCAAGAACCTTATAGTACTGCCGCAAACACCACAATTGAAGGTCTGTCATTCCGTCCTCAACGAGAGTCGTTGCTTATGCTTCTGGGTGGGTGAAGGGCATGTATACCGTTCTTCGCGATGGGGCATCGAACCGCCAGGATTTTATATTCTTCGTAGACCGATTGGCAACGTTCTTGATCGAGAAGGCGATGGAACATCTTCCTTACAGGCCTAAGACGGTCACGACCCCAACAGGAGTAGATTGCGCCGGCAAGGAACTTGATGTCAAGGTATGTTATCCCGCTGATGGTTTCAGTATCTGGCCTTTAAAAGTCGTCTTAGAACATCTGCGGTGTTTCAATCATACGCTCGTACGTCTCAATGACCCAGCCAACTTTTAAACTAACCCGTTCGTCCAGAGGCGGACCTCTAACAAGGGGACTACAGCGCGTTCTCAGTGACGTTGCAATTGGCTCTCTTCTGGTGCAATCCGATTCCAAAACTGGAGAGCCACTACTCCTACATGTGATGCTCCCAAAGTGCTTGCGAGAGCGACATCTAGCCGTCGATACTTGGGTTTTTTTGCTAGATGCTCAAGTCAGCACTGCTGCCTCGGCCTTCATGGCGATTCGCACACTATTAGATCATGGAGTCCAGCAAGATCACATTATCTTCGTAACATTTCTAATTGCCCGCACTGGTGGTCTCACTGTTCTTCAGCGGGCCTTCCCGAAGGTCAAGATTGTTACTGGTGCGGTGGATGAAGTTCTCCGTGAGGCTTGGCTTGAAAGTTACAATGAAAAGGGCGAGGGCCAGAGCGAAGGCGACGGGAAGAAAGTCTGGGTTGTAGAGCCCGGGATGGGCCACATCGGTAGGAAATTGCACCTGTTCACAGCATGCATCCCTTATGCATCCTTTTCACAGGCGACAGATACTACCTCTGAATTTGGAATGCCTGCCCTACTAAGTGTGTAGCGGATCTTGAATGGGGTCTAGTTGGGATGTACATGCTCTAGAACCTGCTACCACTAATTCACCACTAATTGTCAGAGTGCATCATCATAATCATTGTGATGTTTGACTCTCCGGCGGCCTGGCTTGCAAATATTGAACTCTGTCAAATCGGAATCCTCTTCGCCAACACCGGCTGCATGGGCTCGCTGATGCATATATGTTCTCATCATCAAGAACGCGTGCATTATTGTGCAACGCTATTACTGGCGTTATGTTTGAAATTTGAGGTTCGAACTTCGCATCAATTGAGTCAACACAGGATCAGGACAGAGAGTTGAATCCCCTTCGGCGCTCGTACAGTCTTCGAGTTCATCCCCCACCCGGTCGCGCTGCAGCTGCCGACCTAATTTTGCTGTACACGAGTCGGACTTGCATATGCGGTGTAGCTAAGTAAGGCCTCACTAGATAATTGACTTGCGCTCCGGTGTCTTCGCGGAGGTTCAATGTTACACAGCTCTTTGCTTGTTTTTGGGACATTGAATACTTGTGATTAGCTAACGAGAACGCACGCACCAGCGCCGCTGCCTTTATTGAATATGGCGCGTGGTCGACGGGTGCGACCACATTGAGCTTTTGGTCTCCTGTAGAGAGCTCGTGCTCGTTATTTGAGGGACATCGACCTCCTTAGAAATTCCGTCGGTTGGTGCAGCAACGAAGTCTGGGTTGAAATGAGATAGGAGCTGCTGCAAAGTGTATGATTGCGAATGTTTTGGTGGCTGTGCGATTATACCACTTTTTCTATTGACTGAATGGACGTACGTTGCACGATTGAGACTCATTGAACAAGTTGTAACCATAAATAATCAGACAGGGTTCAAATGCTTTGAACAAGTCCATGCAAAGCCTGTGGTCTACTCACAGGAAGGCGAAACTCAATTTAAATGCTGCTCCGCTTACGCCTGTCGAGACGCCTCCTCTAGAAGATACAAATAAACTACCTCTACCCGCGTCAGAAAACCTAGTTGATTCAGGACCCTCAATATCTCCTCCATCTTCCATAATACCTGCTACGAATGATGTAACCGCACCCGACGCTCGTCCCCCTCCTTCAAAGCGAAAATTGCGCTCAGCTCGTTCAGCAGTGGAAGACAGCAGTAGTAAACGACCGAAGCTTTCTAGCAATGCCATAGCGAAGGATCACACTCCCCCTGCCACTCGGTTGTCTGATTTAGGTGGTGTGGAGGCATGTGTGGAAAAGATGCTCGAGCTGGTCGCGATGCCTCTTTGTCATCCGGAGATCTATCTGCACACTGGTGTGCAGCCTCCACGAGGAGTTTTATTACATGGCCCTCCTGGGTGCGGGAAGACCCTTCTAGCGAACGCCATAGCTGGGGTGAGTACGCCCACGCCATTGTGAGCAAGTTGACTGATAGGGTTTAGGAATTGGGTGTTCCATTCATCAACATATCTGCTCCTTCAATCGTGTCTGGCATGTCTGGAGAGTCCGAAAAAACGCTACGAGATACATTTGAGGAGGCTAAGGTATATCTCATTCTATATGAAAAATTTCCTTCACCCTGATCATTACGGACAGCGCGTCGCGCCGTGCCTACTGTTCATCGACGAGATCGATGCTATCACACCAAAACGAGAGAGTGCCCAAAGGGAGATGGAACGACGCATAGTGGCACAGTTCCTAACGTGCATGGATGGTAATTTTGGTCTCATTTTCTTCGACACCATCTTCTAACCTGACCCGTGCAGATATGTCCTGGGAGAAGACCGAAAACAAACCTGTCATTGTCATTGGCGCCACCAACCGACCAGACTCATTAGACGCTGCTCTCCGTCGCGCAGGTCGATTCGATCACGAGATTAGCATGGGCGTCCCGGACGAGGAAGCCCGCAACAAGTAAGTCCATAGTGTCACACCATCCGTTTTGATTCCATTTGATGTTATTTGCAGAATATTGCGTGTACTCTGTGCAAAACTTCAATTAGATGGTGACTTCAACTTCGCTGCCTTTGCTAAAGCCACGCCTGGTTATGTAGGCGCAGACCTATCAGCATTGACAGGTGCAGCGGGCATCATCGCCGTCAAACGCATATTCAAGCAACTCACAGACGGCACGCTCGTCCTTCCAGAGGTGCCAGAAACCATCGATCAGGATACCTCTATGGCTGTCGATCCACCACCGACGCCCCCAGCCGAAGCCTCCCCAAGCATCACCCCTTTTGTCTCTCTAGCATCCCAACTCTCTACTTCTTCTATCGCACACTTCCTCAGTGCACATCCCTCTCCCCTCACACCCGCTCAGCTTGCCCCTCTATGCATTACTTCCGACGATTTTTACGCCGCCCTACGTGAAGTCCAGCCTTCCTCCAAGCGCGAGGGTTTTGCAACCGTGCCAGACGTGACGTGGGCTGATATCGGCGCACTGCATGGTACGCGTGAAGAACTACATATGGCGATCGTGCAGCCTATCAGACGCCCTGAGCTGTTCAGTGCTGTGGGCATCGAGGCAGCGTGCGGCGTGCTACTGTGGGGCCCGCCGGGGTGCGGAAAGACCTTACTGGCGAAAGCTGTCGCAAATGAGTCCAGGGCAAATTTCATTAGCGTCAAGGGCCCTGAGCTTCTAAATAAGGTGGGTCCAGCTGTGTTTTCCTCCTAAGATTGCGGGATTGCTGATGAAAGTGCAGTACGTCGGCGAAAGCGAGAGAGCTGTGAGGCAGGTCTTCTCTCGTGCCCGTGCCTCATCTCCCTGCGTGATCTTCTTCGACGAGTTAGATGCTCTCGTTCCTCGGAGAGACGAAAGCATGGTATGCACCCCTCCATTTTCTACTCCAATATCTATTTCACATGCCTATTCTACAGTCAGAATCTTCCGCGCGTGTCGTGAACACACTCCTAACAGAGCTAGACGGCCTAGACTCCCGCAAATCCGTCTACGTTATCGCTGCAACAAATCGCCCCGACATGATCGACCCAGCTATGGTCCGCCCAGGGCGCCTCGACAAGCTCCTCTATGTTGACTTACCAAGCCCAGACGAGCGCGTCGAGATCGTGCGCACGCTCGTGCGCAAGGTGCCATTCGCACCCACAGAACAAGGCGCAGAAACGATCCTGCAGGGCGCAGAGTGCATCGTACGGGAAAAGTGCGATGGGTACAGCGGTGCGGATCTGGCAGCTGTCGTTAGGGAGGCAGGCGTCATTGCGCTTAAACGCGTCCTTGGTGCACTTGATCAGATGGATGAGAGTGGGGGTTTAGTGGAGGATAGACCGCAAGTGCTGGTCGTCTTGGAGGATTTTGTGCGTGCTCAGGATAAGGTCGGTCCTAGTGTGTCTGCGGTACAGCGGAGGAAGTATGAAGCGCTGCGAGCCAAGTTTGCTGGCCTTCCTGTGCGGACGGGAAAGGATGTTGATTAGAAATGGGTTGTTCTCGATATGAGTGCGATAATAACGAGACGCAGCTGGGAAACATCAACCTGCAACGCATGCGTGATTCGTTTGGCCGAGTACTGACATGAACCTTGAGACCTTATATTTGCTACTAGGTACCGCTCCCGTATACTTGGGTAGGCGAAAACACTGCTATTGAGAGTGGAGAAGGTGTGCATGGATGAATAATTGAAGATTCGGATAATGTCGATTTCATTGTCGTGTGGCTCATTAGGTGAGCTCCAGCCATCCATCAATATTCAATCTTATCTACACAGATCTACAGTCGCAATGCACACAGCTGTAATACAATCACTGCCATATTGCGATGATCCTGCAATCCTGTGCAAGCAAAATCGATTTCTTATAGCGTTCCCGGCAGGCATCCCAGCGGCCTTACTGTCTCACCTAGCAGATACCTAGTTCATTAACAGGTATGCGTACAGTACAAAGGTCGTCGCTATCCTGACATACGCCCTTCTAGCATTGCCGTGTCCATGTGAGATACCGTAAAGATGAGGCGATCTTCCAATGACAATGCACACCCACGGTGATGCCACCCCGAGTTTGATCGCCGTTGGTTATCTTGGCGAAATATTGCACACTTGATTCGCGCCCATGATGCGTTGATCATATAGTGACTACCTTCTCCGCCTCTCTCATGGCAGCTTCTTTCGAACTGGCAGAACAAAATAGGAATCCATCTAGTCTGATGCCCTATGATGCCCTCCCGAATCGCCAGGATGGAATCGACTCGATAATGTCTAACACAAAGGCCACTGTCGGGACTGGAGCCAATTTCAACTACGACCGCAGTCTGACGTCGTAGATATGCCTTTGTTGGAGTGGCATCATCAGCTCAATACTTGTCTTCCAGCCGACGTTACATCGTACGTACGAAGTTCCACCTCGCACGCTGCCACCTCTGTCCGAAGATGAGATTCGGATAGTAGTCCCCTTTCTGTGGGGTACTGGCGCTGTAGAGTTTGCTTTGAGATTGTACACCATACTTAACAACCTGAGCGCTCCCCATTTCTCCCACCGCCGGCTGCATCTTCCTTGTATTACATCTCCCGTCATAGACGTCAGACAGAGACACGATAAAGGCCAAGAGACGCGACCTACGTATGAAACCAAAGCAAACGGACTTGGTGACCTGTCGATCACCACGGAAGACAAGCTGATTCCGTTCTCGCCTGCAAGACCGCTGCCCCTTTGGCAGACATTCTTGCTTGTCCACCCGTGGAATCGTTGCCTCCTTGAGCTACCCGACCCTACAGACGATATGCAGAGCAATGGAGATTAGGCCGTTCTTGGGTCTCCGTTACACGATCCGCTAGGCTGATCTCCTGGAGAAAATGAGCCGGATGATACAGGGTCTCACTCGCGAGTATTGTGATTGATTGTTCCCCTCGGACAGCCTTCCAGCGCATTTTTGCTAGCGCGACAGCATAGTAGAGAATACAAGAGAATCACGTCGGATCGTGATATTATTGCACAAGTTAAAACACAGCTTCTGTTCACGACATGAGCGGTTTTTATTTCTATGTTGACAGTACCTTACAACTCACAAGTAATCCAGTTCAGTGTACACAAATACCCCCGCGGTATGTTGGTGCTCGTTATCGTGGTCCATGAATTCTTTTCTATAGAATATGAAATACGTTCTGTACATTTTGAAGGGGATCGATGGAACCGGACTATGCCAGGTTCTAGGGTTTCCAACTCCATCACCGTTCGGGAAAATAGACGGTCCAAATTGACACCAATCCATAATAATTAACAGACATTCCCCGAGAGCTGTAGCTCTTCTTTCTACACATCACGTCCGACTAAATGATCTGTTTCCTCTATGATGGGGACAGTCATGGATTCGCATTCCCCTCGCAAGAAGCTATTGATTTAGTGGGTCGGGGGGTTGCTCCTATGTGCAAGTGTACTTGCAGGATGATGAGACAGAATACGATCCCCTGAAGAAAAGTTCTATGAACAGCTGCGTCTTAGCTAAGTTGAAATTCAATTTACCACAATAGGAGGGGCAATATCCATTGCAGGGTATTGGCCGTTTGATCCCGTCACGAATGCTAGAAGGAGCGCAAGGACACTTGTGGCATATAAAGCGCCACTTTCAACGATGACGATGAAAACGGGTGAAAGAGCAACAAGGCCGTCTGGCGTAGAACGGCGAGCACGATAGATGCGCCAGGCAATCAAAGCTGTTTATATCCTGATCGTCATGAGCCTGTCGATCGGATACAGAATAGACGCACTAGTGCAAACAACACTGATAAGTATGGTCAAAATATAGAATGTTGTAATCAATCCAGGAGCAGTGGTGTAAACAGTCGACCCTACACCAGCTCGAGAAAGGGACCAGACAACATAGTACCCAATCGCTGTGAAATGTCATGGGATAAGATGGTGGTACCTGTCGACGTGATGCTCACCCCCATTGGTTAACAGCACAATACAACCAGGAATGGCAACTAAGAGGCTACTGTTGTTGAGAACGTAACATCGCCAAATCTACTGTCCTATTCAGGAAGAATAACATGGCAAGAGAAAAAGCTCACAAGGACACCATCAGCGACAATGGGCTGCGTGGTGTAAAGTGCAGTTTTTGCGAGTTCCAATGGTGAAGCAAGGTTGGAATAGTAAGCATCCGCACTAATTGCACGCACACTGAATACGAACGCGTCTAGCGCTCGAACTAAATCGATGATTAGATGCTGACAATCATGATTGTGTGACGCTATTTTTCCCAATGAGTGAGATTACACTTACGGCCGTTGCAATACAAAGCAGCAAGGTTGCTACTGGGATGAGGAGGTCTCGTTGGACACCGCTTTTCTTGAGTAGTATGAACAATGTTAACCAGTACATAGTGAGGAACACTCCTGTACGAGAAAATGTGATTGAGTACGATGCCGCCTTCGAATCTAGGGGTCTGTAACACACCGTAAAACAAGGCCTCTAGAAACAATGCCAAGAGCGAAGCTTCGTCCAGAGTTATGCCCATGATCACAGTCGGCAATATCCTTGGACCGATGTGGGTCAACCGCAGGTACTAGTCACTTTGTGACCAAGATGAAGGAGGTTAAACGTTTCCCAATGCAAAGTAGTGTTGACTGATTCCTGGTGTGTGTTGGTGCTGCAATACATCCAAAGAATCCTTATATACCCAGTAACACCAGATGGTGTCATTATTACTGCGGCTGTCCAACCATCAGACGGTTGCAAACGAAGAGTCTTTCCACTAGTACTTGTTCTGCCGGTCACCGAACGTTTGCAAAAGTGAGAAACGTTCACTAGTCAGTGTCATCATCGATGCTAAAGTTTCCACCACTCACGACAAAATGAATCGACTTCCATATAGTCTAGACCATAGGTCCATATGAAGGTAGTACTAGGCGCTGGCAGCAGTAGAGTATCAGAGCCTTATCCGCATCACTGTGCACCGTGACTGGGCGTTTCAATCAAAATTCAATTGGAGAATTGAAAAGTTGATCAACGACCAAGATCATTGCCACAGTGCGGATCAAAGTCGAAGACACTAGTCTGCGTTTATGACTCAAGAGGCACCAAAACCTGTGAGCTTGTTGATAGGAACCTTCAACATTAGGGATCGATGAGATTCTTCGACTGCCAATTGGTGCATCTGTCTCGCAAAATACAGCGTGAGTTCAATCCAAGATTCCAAAGCATACTAGTCTCGTCATCACTGGCAGCGACCTCGGGGACCTGCCAGTTGAAACGTTGACGGTTCGCATGGACGTGAATCCTCCTGAACGCGGTCGAATGCTTTGAGCTGAGATACGCAATGTGGACTTCGTATTGCATAGATAAGTCAAGTCAAGACTTACTATCCCTTACGATCTATTCGTGATGGACCGTCATTTCGTGAGTCACGCTTTTTCGCGGTGAATTTCGTGACATACCGTTACACCATGTGACAAGCCATCACGTTTCCATGCCCAAAAGTGTGACTCACGAAATGGAGGCTCATCACGAATAGACCGTAACCGATAGTACATACAGTCATGATTCAACTACAGTAGAAATGTTCATAATGCATAATGCATAATGATTCATAACAAATTAGAACACAATGACTTTTGGCACAAAAAGCGATCCATGGATAGCGAGGGGCCTGGTCCATTTATTGTTGGTAATGGATAGTTTGGTGGTGCCGAGAATGATTTTCTAGGGATTTGTTTTGATTTTTTTTAAATTATGCATTATGAGCATTTCTACTGTATATAGTTCTCCCCTAGCTAGACCATATAAGAAGGAAGAGTCGTTCCTTCTTGATTATGACTCAATGAACTTCACTTCATCACGCCGCGTTGTATGGTAGTCTGCAGCCACGACCGCGGTCGCTGCTTGTATTCAACTATAAACAAGTACATCGAGTAGATATTCCAAATATTATCGAAGGTAGTCCGTCTATATAATACAACGAGTGTGAGGTAGAGTGTAAAGTGTGATAATGAATGAATTTAAAAGTACTAGTGTAGTGAATGGGAAGGAGAAACGAAGGTCAATATACTTGAAAGAGTGGACATTCTACATAAAAGGACAGATGATACGCTCTCAAGGTAGAAACTGTTCTAAAAGGTCATCTTCGTTACCGGGTACAGACAGCAAGTTCGCTCGGGAGGCTCGACGCGACTGCAGAGGATGGATCAGTATCTCAAAGCGTCAAATGACTGTTGACCTCACTAGGGTAGAACCAGAAGGACACGGCTATGATGACGTACAAGCCTGAAGGAATGTAAGCATGACAACCAACCCGGTGTTACAGAGCCTCCTCACAGATCAGGATTATACCCTCTAGCCAGTTTGATTTCCCGTCCGCAACCACATAACTCATGGTTTGCACTGCATGAGAAAATGATTAGCACGGGTGGCGTATTTCATATAGAAAGGTCAAATACCTGACACGTAGAGAACCTAAAATTCTGCTTAGCTGTAGTTGGACTAATGGATTCAAAAAGCGCTTACCACAGACTCAAACGGGTCAAATAATAAAGCCAGTGGCCTGTCTATGATCCATCCAAGGGTGACCATGAACCTTGTCCCAGCTTCGGTATCAGCAAGATGTTGAATATGACAAGTACTTACGGGATAACCAAGAGAGTGGTTTGCTACCGCTAACATGAGCTTCGTCATGTAAGAAAGAAAGAGTGACAGACTTACTATCGACGACCCGACAGCGATACTCACGCTCAGATTCAGCTGGTCCTTCACAGACGTATTGACGGCAGTTACACATTCTGCAAAGTCGAGGTGTTAAAATACTCCAACACAAACAGGAGTACCGTGTGCGTACCTGCGATAGAACTGACTGCAGGAAGCAGGACAAGACCAACCCATTGCTTGCTAACCGTTGTTGAGATTCCGTCCATGGATTCCACGAGATCTTCAGCAGTGATAGACACTGTCTAGAGGAGGCGTCGGCAGGAGCTCACTCGAGCTGATTCATCACTTACAATAGTGACCACCGTCAATAACAGAAGAGTGACCATCCAGCTAAGCTGCGGCTCTCTGAAACTTTCCGCCGCTGATGGCGACCTACGCAGATTTGCCTGTTCAGAGGTAGTCATAGGCTCTGGCTCTGGTGATGTGCCGCGGAAGGGACTGGTATCGGCGGTGGATGGTATGGGTGATGGGCTCCAAGGCGGATTTAAGGGGCCGATAGTGCTGCCATCTACATGACCATGTTCGGGTTGCGTATCTTGTGGTGACTCTTCCTCGACCAACCGATCGGCAGACTCTTCGGTAGCACCCTGGTTAGTTGTTTCTGGCAGATTTTCCTTGCTTCCTGTCAGCGTGACCTCGGAGGAAGAATTCAATGGTGAATTCCTATAGGGAAATCTGTGCAGCGGAGGGAAAATGGAAGACACCACTGAAATACGTCGAGAGCTCGAACTCGAAATTTGACGATCATGCATACTACCAGTTCTGTCGTTCAGGGACATGGACATAGAGAGCTTCTCGGAAAGATAACGCGGATTGACTGGTATCTTGACCGATAACCTGTCGCTCTTTTTCTTGGTATCTTTGTAGAGATGCTTGTGGGACCAGAACTGGAAGAGAAGATATGCAATATAAACTGTTCGCGTGCATCGTGAGCGGTCCTCGATGGAAATATAAACTCAGGACTTACTAAACATGAGTACGATCGAGACCTACGATGAGTCGATCAGATCGGGTTCTGGCAAAGTCCGAGCAATGCTTACTCCATAGCTCATCTTCAGAATATCATTCTTCTGCTCATGGGAGCCAGAATCCTTGTCGCCGCTGATCGCAAAGTGATATGCAGCAGGAAGAAGCAGAGCCCCAACGCTAATACTTAAAAGTGATGAGTGTATCTGCGTAGCGGCTGAGCCATTTGTTAGCTATCTCGGTACCGATGTAATTCATATGACCTCACTCTGGTCGAATCCTTGCTCAGAGAAGCGGAGTCCGCCTGCAAAGAAACACATTCCGAGGACAAGGACTGAAAAGTATGAATGAGGATGGTCATTAGACAACGCAGTGACATGCACGACGTACGTAGTTTGCTCAAAATTGAACCGATTACTGCGAGTGTCAAATCAAATTCTCAAATAATCTTTGTGGAACTTACGCGAAGACTGTACGATCCTTAATTCGCACTTCCTGAGCGCAGGTGATCTGAAATGGCTCAGCGGATTCTCACACACACAGGCACAGCGCTTACCGCGATAACCATCTCCACGCTTATGAGATACACGTTAACACTGTTGACAACAGCCAAGGAGCCTAAACTCACGTATTACTCTGCACGACTGGATGTTGAGGAGTATCCGATCATTAATGAAATGTGACTTACCATACTTGCATTAAGCAAACCAGCCTTTGTACCTCCAATACGGAGTGCCAGCTCACGACTTGAAAGATCGTGAAGCTAGAAAATGAATCCTCGATTCAGGCGACCGACGGAATAGTGTGTGCCACACCTTTACAAGGGGAATCATGGACAGGATGCTGACTGTTGAGGAGTCTCTCAACGGTTCGAAAAGAATTCAGGCTGATGCTTACAGATAAAGATAACCTTGTGGTGTTTCTCGAGCACAAAGCTCAGCGTCCACTTGGAACAGAGACGCAATAGTTAGTGAATCAAATGGGAGGTATAAAGGGGCTCACGCACAGAGACAGGGATCAACAGCAATAAAAGGTTGAACCCTACGACCGTCAAGCTCGGGGTAGGGGCATGTAGGTCGTGATGCACTCACATGAGCCAAAAAGAACGACTCTCCAGCCACGCCAGACGTTTGTCGTGGAACCGGGTCCCTTTCCCTTTCCGCCATCAGGCGGCGGTCTGCTCTCTTCAGGTTCCACAGGCAAGTCAGATACGGACGGTAAATTCCATCGAAACGGCGATTCCGTTAGTCTCGCTCGACCCTAACAGGCTTTTGTCTGCGGTAAACAGCATCGACGTCGGACTCCATGAAGTACCTGAAAATCTAGAACCTGGTGGCTGGAGAGATGGATTACCATCTGATGGTCTATTGGGATATGTCGTGTCTGGAGATGAAGGCGAGGGAGGATAACTGTAAGCCCGCATGATGTCTGGTGTAGTGGATCCCGGTGAGGGTTCAGAAGACATAGCAGGCGAGGTACAACTCTGACGCGAGGCTCACCCGTGAGCGTCGAGGGAAAGGAAAGGGACACCCAGTTCAACAAGTTTCCGCAGTATATTTTACTTGTGGGTCGGTGAAACGGCATTTCATTGACGTTCTCGGCATAACATGAATTCTAGCGCATCGTCGTTCGTAAACACCTTCCTTTTCCTGGAAAGCAAATTTGATTTACATGAAACTGTTATCAGAGATTTGGCGAGGCTAGCGAGGGGAGGCATAACAATAAAGAAACCATTGTAACATGCTCATTGGACTGGGTAAGTTGGGGTGATGATGATCTGGTGAAGGGCCGCCAGTGGGGGATTGCAGGGGATTGCTATTGTTGTTAACACAATATTGCGGAGCAATAACCGCCACGAGGCCCCGACGTCAAAGTAAACTCCAAGAGATAAAGTCAAGCGTTGCAGATATCTGGATCAGAGTAGGGTATCTGACCACTTTCTGGCTCTGAGTAGCAAAAATCTCAGTATACTGTCAGAGCCCATCTCGGGTAAGTTGAACAACTTGACAGTCGGAGCTAGACGGGCGTATGTCACGTCATCACGTGTGACATAGACACTTTCCAAGTCACGCTTCCAACCCGCACCTCAACCTCATAGCACATCATGCTGAACGCTGCTCTCCGTGCCGTCTGCCCCGTTGCCGTGCGCAGCATGCGCAGGTCGACACCTTCCACCGCTTTCCGCGCGCTTTCCACTACCACTCCTCGTTTTTCGGGTCCCGCACCTCCTTCGATCTTCGGGGAGGGTGCTAAGCCCGGTGAAATTCCTTCCGACGAGCAACAAGCAACTGGTCTGGAGCGCTTCCAGCTTCTCGGGGAGATGCAGGGTATTGAGGCGTTTGACGTGGAGCCTCTTGACTCGAGTCGTGTGGGCACTCTGGCAGACCCGATCAAAGTCTTTTCACTGGTATGCTTTGCACCGCAACTGTGTATCGCATCACCTTACAGAATTCAACCATTTCAGGACACGTCTCGCATTGTGGGATGCACTGGTTCGCCAGCAGAAAGCCATGAGTTGCACTGGTTCACTGTCAATAAAGAGAAAAACCGTCGTTGCCCTGAATGCGGCTCTGGTGAGGGTTCAGCCTCTTACTGTCCAATCCATCCTAAAATTTTGCAGTCTACGCACTCGACTTCCAGGGTGTGGAACACCATGATGCTCACCACCATTAAAATGAGCAATTGCTTAATTTATTGCGGAGAGCAGTATCACATGTTCCTGTTTCCTTAGATCATTAGATCCCTCTCATGAGGTTGAGGTACAATGACTGATTTGCATTGCCATTGCGTGCGTGAGCCGGAGGCCATGTGAAATGCTTGGTTAAATATCAGCATCAAAAATTAAACTCTAGAAGAGAGACGAGAAAAACGTGCATAATGAATAGAACAAAGCAGAGGAACCGTCCAAGGTGTTAATACATGAGAGAACTACACGGCTGATAAAAGACCCAGCAGCTATGAGCTATGTAATGATGCACCGACTTTCATCCAGTGCTGATGGGCTGCGAATTGGGGAACCAAAAGCACTCAGCGTCCACTGCCTCATTCTTGCGCAGCACGGGTCATCTTCGATGTCAAATACCCAACCTACTGCCGCTCGTAATTGAGCACCTTGCATTAGCGCTGTGTAGTAAAGGCTGTTATCTTTCACGACCTGTAGTTGCGTGAACAAATGTCACCAGGGATGAACTTCAGGCAGGACGCACCTCCTGGTATATTCTTCGCAGTCTCGTGCTTTCTTCTGGAGTTTCGAGCCATAATTTCCCCGGTGCAGCAAACCGAGGGTCATTGATTCCGTCGTATCTAAGCCAGGGGGGATAATCCGCGGCGAGTATAGCAGGTAATGTCGAATGCATCCACCAGTCTAAGGTACCAGTGATATTGCCGGTGGAATCAACCATCAAATTCATGTCTCCCAGCCCGTCGTGTGCCAGTACCAGGTGACGGACACATTGTTCATCGACTTGAGGTAGGTGCCTCCGCACGTGCGCAATTAACTGTGATATGGATACTTGCGCTCGGAACCTACTCTCATCCTCTGTGTCTAAAGTGAATGCTCGCCGTTTCTTCAACGTGGAAAGATATTCGAGGTATTTTTGCAAAGTGGGAAAGACCGTAGAGGCACTGGTATGACTGACATTGCCAATCCGCGGTATTACGACGAGCTCATCCGGAGAACTCCTGACAGAGATGGAGCCGATCATTTGTGGGACGTCAAGGTCGAACAACTTCAGTGCGAATTCCGCATATGACCGCACCAGCTCCTCCTTTTAAGCACTGTCAAGCAACCGAATGGAGCGATTAGCCATATGAAGACAAACCTTCGCCAATGAAGACAGCGTCGGGTATAGGTCTTTGATGGGTTCACCAGCCACGCCCTGTGTGACGAAGGTATTCCGAGGGTTTTCGGCGCCACTTGACAGGACATGTAAAAGATGTGGCGCGTGCACCGCGGAATGTGCGGAAAGCCAGCGGAGGAGACCAGTCTCACTCTCAAAGAGTCGTTGACTCCAATCGCAATCAGAAGAAGTGGGCCGTAACCACGCAAAGACAGTTTGACCGTCTGCTAGTGAGATTTCGAAAACCTGCAAAAATGGATCGTCAGTGCTGTCACAACGGTTACAATTTCAACAAAATGCGTACCGGATGGGCACCTAGTCTTCGTCGTCGCAAGGATTTTATTTAAAAGCCTTGCTGCGTTAATTGAGCGAGCAACGTTTGTTCTGTGCTAGATACAGACATATCAAGCGTTGGTGCTTGTCACCAGCGAAGTGTTCAAGAAGAGGATCAGCTTATATGGAGTCTAGTAAGCTCCGCATTCGCCGGAATCCTAGGGAACTTGGACAAAGGGGAGAAATGACGCGACGTTAATGTAGCCTTCTTCTGGGGTAACAGGCTCATCTTGGATTGTGGAGAACACGGTGATCGGGCACGAGGTGTTCACGTAGCCCTCATTCTAGCCATTTCTATTCTGATGCCGCTTGCTTATCAGCGCAGTGCACGATAGCGGGACTACGTAGTGGCACGACAGAAATAAGCCTAGAAGACTAGAAGAGTGGGTAGTAGTCAGGTCAAGTCCACATTTGGCCGTGCATGTCACAATATTGGACTGCTGCTGTAATGGATGTTTGGCTCGGAAGCTGCAGCCAAACAACCGCTATGATATTGTTCAGAATTACATAGCAAGTGCCCAATGTCCATGCATCATCATTGATCATTGATCGACGCATCGATCAGAAATTAGACTGACTGCAAGACGGTAATTGAGGCTCCAACTTCCGATTGGCAATCTTCAGCAAGGGAAGCAAGTCGCCGGCCCACCAACATCGATGCTATTGTTGCATCGAATCTACTGATTCTTGATGAACTTGCGCTATACCTGGAGCTCGCGTGGAGCAGTATCATATGGTCGCGCTGCCAACCAAGGGAGAAGAAATATGCTAAGGTTCTCCGCTTAAAGTCCTATCAGCGACTAATGGTGCAGCGTGCTCAGGGTTTTCCTCTACCCACATTCGACCAAGATACGCCCAAGTACAAATCTACTGTACTCCTTCCAGGAAACTGCCCTGCAGTACTCATGTTTTCGTTTCAACCTGAAGGTGCATTCCCAACATCATAACTTTACCTCATTCGCTTAGATTTATCATTTACCTCCACTGCACCCCGGAGTCTTTTCATGGCTGCCTTCCGCCGTTTCATATCGATTTGACCTTGAAGTTTCAATTCAATCCTCTTCAAGCTTACGACTCCAGCTATGGTGCGGAAGTGCGGTTTGCAGCGAGGGGCCCCATTACGGTTCAGAATATCCACGGAACGATCCTCGACGACGTACCAACCTAATGAAACGAATGTCCTCCTATTTGGTCTGCCTAGGGGAGACTACGTACCACCTAGTGCTCGCACTTTTGAGTCGGTTTTTAGCTCCCTATCTGGAATCGCAGCTGATTATATCGTAGCGCTCGGAACGCTAGTCCCCGACCCCATGTGATGTATTACCTTGCTTTAATAGTCGTGAAAATGTCATCACCGTTAACTGCATCTAATTAATCCGTTCACCATGAGCCAGAATACAATCGACATAGCCAGCTTTATTACGATGCAACTTTGTAGAACGATGTGCAAGTCGGACAGCAACGGGCGCCAACAAACCTGACAATTGTGCGTCAAGACGTAAACAGTCACAGAAGATTTTCGTATTGACGCACAGCTACAAGATCACCAACTGCTCACACGCGTTGCGCAGAAATTGGCACAATATTGATAAATCCCTGCTCGCTGGAAAGACAACAGAACAATGAACTGAAACAGCACCACGAGAGACGATGAACATGCCGTCATAAGCGACAACACCCAGGAACGGCGACGAAGTGCAAGTGCAGGCACAGTAATGGGTGGACAAGGAAACTTTAAGCCATTGACAGAAAATTTCGGGAGACGTGAAAGAAAATGCGGGGTAATAAGAGCGTCGTGGCAATAATAAGGAAATTTGGAAACATCATGACATGAATTAAGCAATGGATATCACGTACGCGAGGTGCCCTATAAGGCTGTTTATAAACACCCTGAGATCCGTCAGCAGAAGTCAAATGACAAATTAAAATACTCACATTGTCACGCAGAGCTGCGTTAAAAAGAAGCACACGCAGCAGGGGCTGGTGAGCGGCGGAGACAACGGGAAAGAAAGTGCAACGACAAGGGGAATTTACAAACTCACCAAGAGCAAGACCACCTATAAAGCAAGAGGCCCGTGAAGGTCAACATAATCACAAGGGAATATTCGTACAAGGCGAATGACAGGGTTATCGACAGCTAAGACTCGAGAGGCAGCTTCTGAATCACTTGGCAAACATCCCGTAGCAAACATGATGATAGAAGCGCTCACACAAGCTTCTGGAGGCATTAATTCTCACAGCGCAACTTCATGGTTTGGTAATAAATAAAAACAGCGGAAGTGTTTAGCAACTCGACGGGCACGGCTGCTGTCAAGAGGGATAATGTTTCGGAATAGGGGAACTTACTAAACGTTATCACCAGGGTCCTCAATTACGTGCCTCCTCCGAGTTCTACGCTCAAAAAATTGAGCGTCGGAAACTTATCGACGTCAGGTGACAACGCTCGAACGGGAGAATGTCCCGTGTCAAAACAGAATGTATCGTGAGTCTTTTCGCGTTTTATTTGACAGGACTGGGACTTGATTTTTAAATTACGGTTGAAGGATGGATGAGAGAAGGGAATTCCAAGATGCGATTGAACGGGCGGTGCACAATCTGAACGCAATGCACGCACCGTCTACTATTCTACACTCTCAAGAACAACCGATCCGCTGCTTCCTGAACGCCAGCCCTAAAACCCCAGTCAGTCAACCCCACGCACGCAAGCCACTACACGCACGATAAGTAACAAAACCATCCAACCATCAAGACACGAAACGCTTCAAAGATCCAAACTCGCAATCCTCTGCCATTGGTTCTCCATCTCCGCATCCTCATGCTCACCGAACCGCCTCCGCGCGCTCTCTTCTTTGATCCCGTTCTTCATAGTCCTGTCTGTTGCTGAGGGGCTTTCAGGGGAGTCTTGTTTGTTGGCGAGGAGGATGGGGATGTGGAGGATTTTTGGGGAGGAGAGGACCGATTTTGTGTTTGTATTCGTCAATGACATTCGTTATTTTGTGTCATTTTGTGGTTGACTGAGGGAGAACGTGCTAAATAATTCTTAGCCCTCACCAAGCCTCTCTCGGTCTTGCACGTCCATAACGTATGCTACGGCGTGACAGTCGCCAATGATTCGCCATAGTATCTATGCTAGATGGACCCGGATACCGCGTTATCCTCCGAGGTCGAAGATGTTTAGGATACTTGACAGGAGTGATATCTTTCCCGCTGCACGTCATATTCAGTGAGGGTAAGCCGGGGTTATATGAGAGTCACGTACTATTCTGCCTCACAGTAGGTCCGATATAAGATGGGTCAAGTCCAGGAGTGGGATCTTTATCTTCTCTAGCAACGTATCTCTTGGCGCCGTAGACTCGCTTGAAGTGCAGGAGAGAGACGTACTGTAACCTGTTGTGCCTGCACCGTCAAGGCCGATAAGTAATTATTACTGAATTATGAATGCACGTCAAGGAACGGCTCAGTTACGGCAGTAATTGCTAAGCCCGGTCGAGCTTTCGCAATTCGACAACAACGATTTTCCAATGGGGTCGTGATAAACGCCAGCAGCTTAGTGCAGACCAAAAATGCATCCATGACAGTAAACAGCGCCTATGACTGGAGGAGTCATGGGCTTCTATGTTCAAGCCTACAAACTGCGTCGTAAGTACTTCAGTCACATCCTGTGTTCGAGATTTCCCCCATTCCAAGATCTCCATTGCTCGACCGGCAGTAAAAGTTGTTCAGAAGCAAACATGTTGATCAAACTAGTATTAACTCACGTGTCATCCCATTAACCATACTGCAACGATATGAAAGCAGAAACACGACTCACTGCCACACTAGTTGTCGCAAAAAAATATAACCTACCACGCCGGTGAGTCATGTGGTTAAATCCAGGACGCCAACTACTCATACTCACACATCCATACACCGGACCGCAGCCTGTGCATTCTCTGGTATGCCTGCAAAATGTAGGACATTCTGCACTGGCAGCGTCACTGGCAGATATTGAACTTGTCAAAGCAGCGACAACGACAAGGACAAAGGAGAAATACATTGTTTGTGAGGATATGATATGTGATGAAATAAATGGGACAGTACGGAGACGGCTTGCTTTTATGTATTGAGTATTGTTCTGGCAGAACTTCACGGTGATATAGGAAGAACCCATTTACCTGAAATCCCAGATGATATTTAGAATGCCAGCAGATTGTCACCTAAGATCTTGAGAACTTACATACTTCATACAGACGGACGGCCGTAAAACGCCCTATATTGGCGACAGTGAGAGGTCATGGAGCCCATACTTAGTTTCACATGAGTAGTAGAGTTGCTATTGTTGATTGTATCAATTTCGAGCTGGCATCACGGCAAAATGTAGCCACATACCGACCTCATTGACGTGAAGGTGGAAGGCCTGGAGTCTTCGACACAGCACTTGAACGATTCTCCGAGGCCAAAGATGAGTCGATTACACGGAATTCCTCAAAGATTTGTTGCTAGCCGCGTGGCGCCCCTTCGGAGAAGCACCAAGCGTTCATAGTGTTCTATCTGCCATTCCAGAGTCTGACTGCGCATTTATCGATCATTTTGCGGTTGTATGCCAACTTGTAGCATATAGGTCATAGAACAATGCAAGACCGGCCAACGACATGGAAACAGTCACAAATCTATGAAAAAGGAAATAAAAACCCACGAACTTCTCTGCACCAACCACTACTTGCGTGGGGTCGGGGACAGACATGTACTGCGTGCCTTGTACCTCGATGAACGCTGTGTTCCTGTAGACACGTCGCGCCTCGGCACCTACAGTCAGGGACACAATCTATTACAACTCACCAAGGACACCTTCTGGTCGAAGGAGCGCCAGTGTACGGCATTAACTGCCATACTACGTTCCGCGTCATTGCAACGGCTCGGGTCCGCTTTCGTAGATAGGGCCAATTACTCTGGAAGTTGACTCATTGGCCGCTAAAAGCCTTCTTTTGTAAAGAGGTGGCTGGTGCTGATGACTCGTGAGGGTTCCGATGTCTTTGTTGACAAGTATAAAGCTGCCCAGAGTATGGGTCCTTGCCCTCCATCATGCGATAGATCATCCTGTCACTAATGTCCTCGGCACCCTCCTCTACTACAGGTCATAACGTCAAAACGGATCAGGTTCTGCGTTCGCTCGGATCGATAGCAGTTCGGGTGATAGACCAGCTCACCAACGCGTTGCTTTTCTTTGCACAGGGTTGTAATCGGTCTCATCTTGTGCGCTGGATTCGGTGCTGTTGGGACATTCTGTTGCATGATCGTTGGACATGGTATTCTTCAGACCCACATGAGTGGGTTCTTTGTCTCGATACACTCCACCGCAAAAGTCGGTGCAGTGGGAGGGGCCATCGTCAATGTATTGCTGCTCCCTATCATGATATCATTTGTTGTATCCCAGCCAGCGGTGACATCCCCACTATGCCTAGCCCTCCTTACAGCTGGTTACCCCACAACGATAGCTTCCAGCTGTGTAGGCGTGGTCATTCTCCGTCACATTCCAGGAGGAACACTAGATATTCCTCGCGCAACATGCGCAGCTGCTGTGGGATACTCTGTTCTTACCTCTCCATTCACGCTAGTCACTATTTATTCCGTAATACAGAGATGCAAATGATGTTGCACTTTCGTGAGTTTACTGTCATCTTCATTATTTTTGTGGCTAATCTTTGTACTAGCCCTTCCGTCCCATAGCCTTGCTGGGCAAGATAGCGTACGATTTTCCAAACCATTTCTACTTCATAGGTTGTTCTGTTTCGACCCCGACGAAGCCTCATCGCTTTTGTCGGAAATATGGACGTCATTATCCTCGGGATGAGTGTGGTCAATGAAGATGATATTGTTCTGGATACCGCGAATGTCGGCACAGCCCTAGGTCTTGGTAGCATCCATGAGGTCAGGGTACGTGAGCTTCCCGATGAACGCTGAGATCTCTGGACGCATACAATGTTGGGCTGTCAAAGTTTCGTGAGGGAAGCCCCGGAGAACAGGAGCTCGAAGAGTGATCTGTTGAGTTCAAAGCCATTGCCCTTTTCAACAGCCAGCTTGTAGTTGTTGACTTTGGGACGCAGTTGCCTGTGGAGAGTCAGCGAGATGTCCTGAAAATCGCTATGGACTCGCGTACTTGGGGTGGTGAACGGACGAGGGCAGTTGGTTTGCATTCTATTAGAAGATGCCACAGAAAAAAAGATGAAACGATGCTTACAGTGTGCACACCGATATTCAAAATGCTCAAGAATGCATATGGCCGCTATAGCTATCCTCTCCATCAGTTTCGATCGTAGTCCTCGTGTCAGGCTGTGAAAGCACCAAGTCCGCAAGGGCGTGTGTGCTGAGACCCTCAGCATCTACACCAAAGAGTTAATCGAGAAGACACTTGATGGCACGGTAGTCGAACATTGGGTTGAGATTGAAAAAGTCGAAATCTACATCGACGAACGTCAGAGTCAGCTAGTCATTATAGATTATTATGGTAAACCTCATATGGAATCATACGTCTTCCGAGACAGCTGTCGGAATCTTCATAGTCGGCTTGATTTTTGCATTTTGACATGAGTATGGAGTGGATCAATGGATCAATACTGTTAGGGTTAGTTAGTGGGGCACACCACGCACCTCTCAATAGGAGTTTGGATGCAGCCTTGACAGGCTATAGTGTCATATTTATGCATAAAGAGGGCTATTAAGGGACGTTATGGTTATGTATGGTTGACGCTTACCCTCGACCACTACTGCCTTTATGCATGACAGGTCCCGTTATGCATAATGGTGTCGAGATGCTTCGGTAGCTCGTTTTGGTTGTTCTGATCAGGTCCCGTTATGCATAACGGTGTCAAGATGCTTCGGTAGCTTGTTTTGGGTCGTTTCTGATCGTTGATCTTGCTTCTCGATCAACAAATCTGGCCTCATTTGGATGAAATATCTAGGCCTGTTCCTTCCCTCTGGACTTCCGCTCCTTCTGGCTCTTCTGCTGGCCAAATTTGTCCCTTGGCTGGTTCCTAGTGGTTCAAACCATCACAGTGCCTTCTACTTGCCCAGATTTTCCTAAGTCCAGTCGTGTGATTTTCCTAAGTCCGTCGTGTGATTGTCCTAAGTCCATCGTGTTTACAACATCGAGTCTATGATTTCAGAGTATGATCAAGATTGTGATTCATCATGCGGAGTGTCTCAATATATACATGATTTTGTACTAAGTGAATGCTACTACAAGTACGAGTAATGTATGGACTAGTCAATAAATCAATTTACTTCAACCTCCTGCTCAAAAGACATGAGACGAGCAAAGAGTGGAAAAGAAACACATACTTCTTTGGTGGTCCCCTTGCAATGGAATGTCCGGCAGCAAGCCTCGCTTGCTTCATATTTTGGCCAATGTTGTTGGCCTGTACAAGTTGTGTTGTCTCCATGTGGATGCGCCCAGTCTTCCTGACTGCTGGAGGAACCAGCCACGTCAGTGACAATCGTTGGAGCGAGTAGTTTGAGGAGCTGCCATTGGAGCGAGCAGTTTGGGGAGCTGCCACATCAGCAACAATTGTTGCACTGACCGTCGGAGGAGCATCAGCGACAATTGCATCCACAGATTCCGAGTCCGTGCCTAACGGAGGCTGAGGGTCATTGGAGGCTTCAGTGATTGCGTCTTCACTGGCTGAAGACGCAAGGGCAAGGTCTGCAGTAGCTGCAGCTGCATTGCCCCCAGATTCCGTGGCCCAATGGTTGCAGGACATCCAAAAAGGTGCCAGCTGGAGCGGAAATTGGAGGGAAGTTGAATTTGGGAGCCTCAGAGGTGATGAAAGGCGGCAGAGAAGGCTGACTTACGTCAGATGGAGCTGTCTGGTCAAGAAAGCTGTCGAGTATATCATGAGATTGAATGTGAGGAGAAGTGTAGTTTTGTGAATCATGTGCACTGCGGTTCCATGAGGAGATTGGTGAAGAGGATGGTGAGTTGAGGTATGGCATGAGAGAGGTCGAAGATGAGGGTGGAACATTCAAGTTATCGTCGTACATATCGAAGGTCAGTAACTCCATGTAACCGCTGCTTCCACTGGCACACAAACTAGTGAAGTTGGGAGTATCAAAAGAGAGTAGCGAAGACGCAATCGGGGCAGATGCAGGGGGTAACGGCGCATGACTGAATACCTGCATCCCGGGCTCAGGGACTCCTTGCTCAGCTCCAAGCACTGATGTATCTTGTTGAGAGGGTGTTGGGGGGACATAGCTGAGTGCCCGTGTCTTCCTCATATGTTCCACTTATTTATTAATCAGTATGCAGTATGAATGGCCAAGGGAAGCGAAGCTTACAGAAAAGACGCGAGACAAACGCAGTGAACGGCTTAAGGTGTCTTTCATTGAACTCAGGAGTCGCTTGCATCCAGTTTTGACCCTGCTCATTCACTCCAGTATGGTAACTTAAAAAAAAAGAAATTTATTAGCAGACATTTGACACAGCGGTGTGATTCAAACTCACCTGATGACATTGATGTCACCATTGTAGCGAGGGTCAGGTCCTGCACCCATAATTGACCAGTGGAACCCGTGTCATCTCGTGAATTGCTTGCAGGAAATGCAGCGATAGGACCTGGGCACTCCTCAAGTGCCCTGCAAAATCAACAATCAGTAAGTCAAATTTGCGATCACTATCAAATAACAGCTACTTACTTTGCTGAGCTCTGTGTTTGTCCTTTCTTCTGGGGCACGCTTCTGCTTAAGCACCTTCGCTTGCTTTCGCATCACGTTCTGCTTGCACTGTGGCGATGCAAGACGCCTGAACATCGGGACTGGCAGCTGTGTAAGCTTCTTGAGCTAATTTCCTCATGGCATGTCAAGCTTTTCTCCTTTAGTGACGATACTACTGGAATCAATAGCATTTCGCAGCTTGATGTGAACATCAGCACCAGTGGCTTGATTTGGCAAATATCTCTGCCTGCTGTGTGAACTCGAGTTCCCTTCACCCTGTTTCCGGGCATCTTATGGATTGATTTCGTCATCGCGTTGACTGATGCACTGACCACCCCTTTGTGATCGGTAGTTAAACCATGTCCTAAGTTGCTGTGTGGTGGGTGATCATTTGTGAATTTTAGTCCAAGACTCTGAATTATGCCTACCTGATGCCTTTTTTTGACCGCGATCCCTAACAATTCATTCTGCTCTTCTGTTAAGGATTCATGGTCTGGAACACCAGGGTACATGATGCTGATTTCGGGCCATTTTTCAAACCAGGTGCGATAAACCTCAGTCCAGAAGGCTGCCAAGGTTGCTTCGAGCTGCACCTTAAGGAAATCATTGTACAATCCCTGCAGAAATTCCTTTTGTTCGGCTGTCACCCATTCTGTCCCTGCCATCTAGCCACATTGTCTCATAAGTAACATTAATAGAACAAAATGACACACAGCTTACTGGGTTGATTTTTTGAAAATGTTGGTGTACGTGAGATTTCAACCAGTTCTAAGCTTAAGGTTCGCCGCGCTAACCACACGAATAACTTCTTGACGTTTATAGACCAATCATCTCCCAGTACTTGGGTTCGGCGCGTGAACAAACAGCAAACTGTATTCTGCATTACAAGTATGAACCGATTGAATGAAATACATAAATTTAGATATGGATGCCCTTCTGGTACATCAACTCTCCCATTGAGTGGGCAATTGTCAACTCGGAAACCCCTTCAATGTTCAAAAAATACTGAATGTCCTCCAGATAACCAAGCACAGTGTTTAAGTAACGTGAGACTGATTCAGTGGCGCGAGACTGAGCTGACACTCCATAGAAATTCATGATCTGGTCCTGTGCAGGAATTGCATGGCGGAGTAAGACTTCAACCTTAAGTTTTGGACTGTCGACGATCGAGGTGTCACCCTTGCCATTCCCATCATCTGGAAGGCTTTTGACATATTGAAGGACAACACCCTCCATAAATGCGCAGGGTTCTGGGACTAATGCCAGCATCTCGTCCTTGATGTTTTTGATAGCAATGAGGGACGCTTGGAGATCAAATCTGTGGGTCATTAATTATGTTTCATTTCGTCTATTTATAAAATATGATGTCGACACATACAGTTGGTCATTCTCGTTCTCGTCATCGTCTGCCTCCGTCTCGGATGTAGTAGCATCATCTTCATAATCCAAGGCCTCAGCAAGAGCTTTTTGAAGTTCCAATATCTCCTGTGATGGCTTGCTTATGCGAAGCTCTTGCCGCCTTTGCAGTATACTGTCCCTGTTTCTTTAATTTACTTGGTCAGGAACTAGCGAGGCCGTAAAATGTATAATAACTTACTTTGCATAGTGACGCCGGCGTCTTTCACGAGATGCCTCTAGTTTGGCCTGATCTGTCTTGTAAATGGGAGGACATGCCATGATGGTGTTGGTTGGGAGGTTGGGGATGTTTTGGTTGAAAAGAAGTACAGATTGCTTTTGGAGTGTGGTCGGACGATAACTCGTGCATTCATAGCTACTACAAGAATGTTAAGTCCCTTCATGCAAGGGTCTTAGTTGGTATTTATATAGAATGTATCTACTTCGCAAACATGGTCTCATTGTATTACCGCTGGATGATTCAATGTACTAGTAGCTTGAATTCTCTTTCAATGAAATTGATCTTGATCAGACGAAAACCCACTTCGGTTGGATGAAAACCCACTTCTGTGGTCAGACAAAAATGAGCGTACAAAGTAGACTAGATATGATGGCATCCTGCAAATTTAAAACTAAATAGATACAGTCTCACTCTCTGAGAATATTTAATAATCAGGACTCGCCTTCATGCACATGAACCACAATGAAATAAGTTGACATGGGGCAGGCGTACTAGTGCAGTACAGATTAGTGCACGTGACCTCATGTGCTTGATCAGTACACTTCAACCAACCAACAACTAACCATGGGCAAAAGCCAGCGGCAAAAGGAGCTGGCAAAGCTGCAAAAAAATGGTATAATTATACTCAGGAGTATCACACTAGGCAGCAGGCCGGACATCAACATGCTGCAGATGCACGATTGGCCGAGGAAACAGGCGACAACCAAATTCTTCGCCATAAACATCAATCATATACCATCAGAGGACCTAGTCGTCTGTCTACCTCAACAGCATATATCAGCAGTGCACCCATACCCTCTCAAGTGACTTCAAATATAACGGACTCCAGGTCAAGTGATTTCTTTTTTGATTTCAATGACAACGAGGACATCGCATACGTGATCTACAACAAACATGTGGCCGAAATGACGACAGAGCCCAAAAAGCGCGGGCACACTGCTGCAGTATGTATTTACATTGATTATATTTGCTGACTTACCGACACGGCTTATTCAGGATAATCCTATTGGGCTCTGGCTCAAGGAACGCGAAGCTTACCTCCTAGAACTTCTCCGGTTGGAAGGCCGTGGCGACTACATGTTCACTGAAGTCTGTCTGGGCAGCAGTGAATGCAATGGTTGCCCTGAGTATCGGTGTCGGGATTGTTTTGGCACAGCTCTCTATTGCAAGGACTGCACAGTTTCAAGGCACCGAGAAAGTCCGCTACACAGAATCCAGGTTAGTCATTTATGTGATTGATTGTGTATTATATACTGATGACCAGGTAATTATGAAGCACTGGGATGACGGGCATTTTAAATGCACTAGCCTGAAAGACCTCGGTCTCTGGATACAACTCGGCCATCCAGTTTGGGGGAGATGTTGCAACCCATCGCCAGTGTTTCACGACGATTTTGTCGTTCTGGATGTGAACGGTGTTCACCCGGTCGCTATTGACTTCTGTGCCTGCGAAACTGCTCAGTCTTCTACCACCCAGCTTCTCTGTGCCCGTTGGTTCCCAGCGACAACTATAGACCCCAGAACTTCCGCCACTTTCCGCCTACTTCACCATTTTCACATTCTCACTTTCAAATCGAAGGCATCTGCCTTTGAAGTCTGGCAGACGCTCTCCAGGCATACGGATAATACGGGTCTCAGTGCTCCGAAGGTAAGCAAACAATTCCCTCAAGTATAGATTGCCTTGCTCATGATCGATGGACAGGATTGCTATGAAGCGTTATTGAGAATGGTTAGAGAGTGGCAAATTTGACGCTTCTCAAGCAGTTTGGGCGAGGACATGACCCTGCAGGTGTTGGTGCCACCCTGGAAGGATCTTGCGCAGTCATTTGTCCAGCATGTCCTCAAGCCGGTAAAAACTTACCGCAGGGTTGGGAAGACGCCCCTCCAGAAGTTTGGTGAGTGAATTACCTTGTGATGTGTCTTACTTACCAACATTTGTACAGATGGCGCTATGGACTTTTCCTCGCAATCGATGCGAACTTCCATTTAGCACAGAAGAACGTGTCCTCGGACAGCGTTGACCCCAGTCTTAGCAAGGGGTGGGCATATTTTGTCGAGGAAGATGGATACAAAGCATTCCTTCAGGATGTTAGCAAGGAGCCGCAAGAGGTACATGCTCCACGCTCTCAATTTTCAGACTTAATCACTAACCTCTTTAATTAGAAAAGCACTTGTGTAAGCCACAGCGCTGTCAATCTAGCAGAAACCAAGAATTCCCATGGCCTCGCAGCAACAGGAGCCGGGACCGTTGACTGCGCACGTCACAACTTCAAATGGCCATGCACTGTTGGCGATCTTCAGAAAGGAGAGAAGTACGTATTTATTTTTGTAATTGCTTCTCGTCTCTCATAAGACCATCAGATATATTAACATGGATTTCTTATTCTTCTCGACGATGCAGCATGCCAAGGACCTTGTTACCTTGAATGTCTCATACGACATAGCCTGTCAATGGAGCAAACATCTGTGGGAATGCATGGCTCGGTACCCCAATTGGATGCATGTCGAACATGGCAGCAAAATCACGACATTTCTGGTTCCGAAGTTTCACTTGCCCGCTCATATTTTTTCATGTCAAATCACCTACTCACACAATCTGGTTAAAGGCATGGGCCGTACTGACGGTGAAGCTCCGGAGCACGGGTGGGCAAACATTAACCCTGTTGCTACCTCCACACGCAAAATGGGCCCAGGTTCTCGACGCAACACACTCAACAATCATTTTGGCAACTTCAACTGGAAGAAGGTGACCAATCTTGGTAAGTTCGCATTTGTATTACTTCAGACACTGGCTAATCAACTACTAGGTACCAGTCTATTACAAAAACTAAAGGCCGCTATACCAGAACATTACCAACATCAGCGGGACTTCAACGAATTCAACGAGACACTCATTACTGAACGTCCAGAAGAGGTAGGAAGATGGAAACAGGGAGTCGAGGAATGGGAAGCAGACATGTCAGCAACAAACCCTTTCAGCCCAACGACAGCAAGTAAGTTGTCCATAGTATCTACATGTAAACCTCTACTGATTCTTTAGACATGACACAGGCATCAGTCAGGTTGACCCTCTCTCAGGAAGAGAGTGAGGAGCTCGAGTGCGGCATCAACAATTCCCTCCACAATGAAATATCGCCAGCCGTCCTTATCTCATCCGGCATTGGCATTGAAGACGAACAGTAAGATTTTTAAATTCACCCACCTTGGTCAATCATTAACAAACCACTCCCCAGACGTTGACTTCTACGAGACCTTCTAGCACTTCGTGACCATGCGACTGATCTTCAGTGTTCGAAGCTGCAAGATCGCATGAATGTACTGCAGTGCAAGGTCGATCAGTGGTGTCAAGTTCAGGTTCTGTACATGCCCTCTGTGGCCCCCATCAGAGCTGCCCAAAGTACCAACACATCAATCAAGGAGAAGGCACATCAAATCAGGTTATTCCTCCCTTCTCAGCTCAAGGAGCACGCACCAGATGCTATCTGTGACAAACGACTTTGCCGGTTCGAATGGGAACTGCACTGTGCGCAAGCTTCGATGCGTTGAACGATCTCTGCTGGCATCTTCCTTCTTCGTACCCACCTGTATAAATTCAAGAATTCAATATCCGGGGTCAGTGAGCCAACACATGCGCCGCTACCATGTCAGGAAAGTCGAGCGAGCAATGTCACAGAGGCTGGTGAAAGGTACCGTCGTGCGCGAACCGCATTAAACTACCTATGTGGAACACTTGCAGAGGATGGCTGGCAGACCATCTTCCAATACTGGAGCCAGCTCACGTGCGCGGAATTGTCAGAAGGCGAGGCAGGTCAATCCGAAGGCAACCAGACTCTTTTCTGGATTGGAAGATGCAGGGCGTCTCAGCAACTGGGGAGGTTCTTGCGGATGTGAGTGTTCCCTCGTTTCTTTCTGAGTTTTTTAATCCTGTCGTCAGCGCTATGCATCGAGTGGTGTAAAGCCAGAGCACGTGCGCCACTGCTGGACAGAAGAAGTGCAG